>NC_068308.1:39271716-39281716 GCF_025860055.1 Xyrauchen texanus | reverse complement strand
TGCCTTAAAATAGCAGTTCAGCAACAGTTGACTCTTCATTACACTCCGCCCCCCTCGGTCACTGTTGACCACACAGACAATCCCATTACAGGACGTCCCATTGGAATGATTTGGAGAATTATAGAATCGAGGCAAATGCTTATTACGGTCAACTAAAAAGAGAAAAGCCTCATATTATAGTTATTACATGTTTACACATCAACTCATTTTAGCTATACATTGAATGAAAATTCTAAATGAAACTAAATTTTTTTATAAAATTGTATTTATTCATTGGAAAAATGTCTTATTATATACAACATAAAACAGTAATAGTTCTTATTGCATTTCGAGTGACAACTCACGTGCAGTGTTGGGTTTAATTGGATTACAAAGTAATTTGTTACTGTAATCTAATTACTTTTGCTTTCAAAAAGTAGTGTAATGCATTACATTTTAAATTCTTGTAATCAGATTAGTTACTGACTTTCAATGAAAGTAATTACTTTAAAGTACATTAATTTGGTTACAAATAAGAGGATAAAATTGACATTATTTTGAATTTTTTTGTGCGGAAAACGAAAAGTAACTTAAAACTAAAAAGTAACTTTAAAAGTAACTGGTTTAGAAAGTAACTTAATTAGTAATGTGATTACTTTTCAATTAAGTAATCCATAATCTGATTGTAATTTGTAGTGGATTACTTTTAAAAGTAACGTACCCAACACTGTTCATTCATTCAGTGCATTCATTGCTGCTCAATCGGTATTTTAGTACGATGTTCTGTCCTCATCGGCCGACTTCACATTAACGGCAGCAATTAACGGTTATGAACATCATACGGTTCCGGTATTTTGATAACATTTTATTTTACAGTGTCCTTGTAGTACATATTACATGTATTGACTATAGTAATAACAGTAAATTATGCATAATATAATTATAAAGTAACTAACTCTAATCCAAACCACAACCGTAACCTTTAACCTATTATAAGTACATGTTGTTAATTAATATTACTCAGTACTATCTTACGTAATTACACCGGACACTGTAAAATAAAGTGTAACTAGTATTTTTTTTTTCAATTGTTGGTTCTTGTATCCCAACCGTAATTACAAATAAAATCGTTAGTTAGCGTTATTAACGTTATTAATTTACATTTGCGAACATGTAGGGTATCCTTAATTTCATATTGGGAATGAGGGCTGCCACAGCAAGCCTAAAAGATTTATTTAAAATTTGTTGGCCTTTAAAACGGACGATATTTAACTATTTTAGGGTAGTTTAATTAAATTCCTTTTAAAACTATGCAAACACACAGAACTTACTTTAGAAAAGAGCAAAAGCTTGCCCGACAATATGACGTTAACATTTGCTGTTGTAGGATTGGTCAGAAACATTTAAGGTGGGGCTTAACAAAGTGTCAATTACACCATAAATACTGCACTGGTAGCTCTGGTCTTTGGGGGTTAGCAAAGTACCGACCTGTTTTTCAAGAATGTATACATTTAATTTGCTGAGAAAAAAAATTACGTTTTATTTTATCATTGAAAAATGTGCAATGAACAGCTGGAACTGTTGAATTATTCTACGCGCTAATTACAATGATCGAATTTCACTGCATGTTCTCACACTGGAAGCGTTTTGTGCTGGTAAATCAACAGGGTGAAAATATGTTTAATCAGATTGTCTGTAATATATTCATGCTTGATTACCAACATGCCAACTTGAAATCAAAATTGACATTTGACTTTTTTGATTCCTATTCCTGGTATTCATGTTTGCCTATTAAATTGACTAGCTTGCTCCGCCTCTAAAACAACTTTTCTTTTCCGCTGATGTCACCAAGGCCGTGCAGACTATTGGTTAATATTAATAGCCATTTAGGCAATCTTTTAGCAAAATCAACTACCTTTTTTTCTCATTAAATATCCTGTTTCACTTGGAAATATTATAATGGAAGTTAAGTGGGTTTTGAATGCAGTTTCATGTCGACCTTAAATTCAAGAGGTCATGTATTCATGCAAAAATAAAACATTGCACTGATGTTGTCTTAACATACATTTTATTCACACCTGGTACATATTTACATAAATATCTATTTATAATAGTAAAAAAATTCTTTTTTAAGTTCCACGTTTCTTTCAGTTGTATAAATTAGACTTGACCCTGTCGGGTAAGAAAAGTTTATTTAAATGAGGTAAATCCTAATTTGATAAACCTATAAGCACATTTAAACTATTTAACAGTTGGTTAGCAAAGAATACAATTTCATAAACCAAAATGAGAAAAAAAAAACAGGTCCAAATGTTCAGAATTGAGGTGGAACACTATTATCATCATCACAATAATAATAATAATAATAAATATAGCTGCAAGCAGCAATTGTCTGGTTTAAGCCTTTTAAGAACTTTAAAAGTATGCAAAAAAGGTTTGTATTTGTATATGTACTTTAAGTTGCTGAATTTGCAAACTGTTGTTAAACATGACTGTGTTGTGTTCAATGATCGTGAAACAGGATAATTGTTATGGTGGTCATTTTGTATTTTTTTTACTTTTATCTCCAAAAAGGTTTTAAAAATGTGAAAATGTATTTGAGGAATTATAGGCTTTTGGATGCACTTGTTCAAACACACATGATAAATGCAATTCCTTAATAACTTAATAAATAACTAAAGTTCAGCTTTTCATCTCACCGCAGACAGAGTCCTTCTGGCCTAAATCTGCCATTTTCTCTAACGATGCCAGCATGAGAATGCTCCATCTTAACAAGCCCGAAACGAGTGATGCCCAGAATCTCACCTTAACACTCACAAACAATCATTTTGAGACTCTCCTCATCATAATCATACTCTCATCGTCAGCACAGGTCAACTCAGGTTTAAATGTGTACAGTTGCGAATGTAAAGGTCATGATTATCATCACTTGACAGCAGAATTATGTTATGAATCACTTCACAAATGGCCTAAAAAACCCTTATGAATAAAGTGCACTCACTTTATAAGCCATGAGATCAGCCAGCAGCAAACCATTGCTTTATTAGTCTGCTCACAATCGATCACATTGCTATTTCAGCGTGATAACATGGCAACCTCCTCCACCCCACCACCACCTGTTGAGTCCTGTCCCGCACAGGGGGTAGGCTCCTCACCCCTGCCTCCAATCTCCGGCAGGATGACGATTCCGAATACAACTTCCTCGGCTTTCATCAAATAAATGTCATCTTAAATTTCACTCAAGTCTGCGAGTCTTCCAGATGGAACGAAATTTGGTTCCAAGTTTATGAAACCAAATTACGAACTTAACTTGTAGTTTAAACTAGATATTTAAAAAATGTCTCATCTTGTTTGTCAATGACCCATTTGCATACAGATTTAAAAGATCATACGATTGTTTTGATTTTCTCCTTTTTTGCTCATAAAAGTCGTACAGGTTTGGAACCACATGAAGGTGAGTAAATGATGACAGAATGTTCATTCAATTCGATAAGAACACACATTTGGCAGCATTATTTTGGGAACACAATGGAATTCAGTAGGCTTCTTTATTATGATGATTATTATAATTTGTCTTAATTCATTAATTTGTAGGCTATTAGTCATTTTTCACCTGTTGTCATTGACGGATGCTTGTGATGACAAATGGGACCATTGGAGATGGTAAATGTTTTGACAGACAGACAGGATAGACAAATAGAAAGACAGATAGACAGGACAGACAGACAAAAGGGCAGATATGTATAATCACACAACAGATCACATCATAAACACCCATATTTGATCACACGTGTGTGTAAATTTCTGGTGCAACATGTTTATCATGCACGTGAGCCACAATCGTACATCTTTTTAGTCACATCCGTCTCTCTAAACTGCTCCTTCACCATGACGGGCAGTGTATGGACTGAGAGATACATGTAAATAAAGTGACATTTGTGTGTAAACTGCAGTCAATTAATGCAGAACAGCGACATCTCTGCAGTATCCGGCCATGCGTTGCTAATATGAAGACTGCGTCACAGCGCCTCCTGCCGGCGGGGAGCGAACTGCAATACTATATATTCCTACGCAAACGATTGAAAAGTCATTTAAAAATGTACTCTGCTCATATGGGGTTAAAACAATAATTATGAAGACGGTTGAATTATTTGGTTTAGTTGCATGAGTGTGAAAGATTAGCATGGTAGAAGTGTCTTCATTTCAAAGACCGTTGCATTTTCTGAAACAACAACTAGATGTCGACAAATCTCTTATTTTATCTTATTATTGAACACGTGTTATTTTAATGTTTTTAATTTGAATTATGTATTAAAATATACTGTTGTGTGTATCTTTAACCGTACTAAACCACATATGGATGTGAACAATAAGATCAAAGTCTGATTTAAGTTTCAAAAACACAAAAGAGTTAACTTCATTATGATATATGAATAAAGTGATGCATTAGTGAGTTAATTAATTCAGTAACTGTGAGTCCATTTAATGCAGGGCTGGTTAGATGGATTATATCCCAATGAGCAGGACCGTTTCTAGGCTAAGGCGAACTAGGTGGTCACCTAGGATACCACCTGTTCAGGGGGTGCAAAAGAGGAGGCTGCTGCCACTTTCCCCAAAAACCCCCTCACCCCTCATTTTCACCTCATTTTGAAGCGAATTATTGGGGCATAATGCCATTTCTATGCCATGTTGTTCATAACAGTTGCCAGATGGGGGCGCTATTTTGCTACTTTTGTTTTTGAAAACCACTCCTTGATGCTGGTCTCAAAGCTCATTTGGTATCTTTGGAGGGTGTGGTTTGGGGGAAAGGGGCGTGGCTAATCCAACGGCTCAGCTTGTGGAAATTCTAGAATGGCCAAAATCGCTTACAACACCTTGAACAGCGTTAAACATCATTAACAATGCGCACAGACGAGGACAAACGAAGAAAATCTGGGCCTCAAGAACAAAATCGCTTCGAGCACAGTATGCGTGATGCAAATTTCGTCATCAGCACAGCCACGTGGCCTGACGGCGCGCGTCTTTGTGAGAGAGAGTGTTTGTGTGAGAGAGTGTTTGTGTGAGAGAGTGTGTTTGTGTGAGAGAGTGTGTGTTTGTGTGAGAGAGAGTGTTTGTGTGAGAGAGTGTGTTTGTGTGAGAGAGTGTGTGTTTGTGTGAGAGAGAGTGTTTGTGTGAGAGAGTGTGTGTTTGTGTGAGAGAGAGTGTTTGTGTGAGAGAGTGTGTTTGTGTGAGAGAGTGTGTGTTTGTGTGAGAGAGAGTGTTTGTGTGAGAGAGTGTGTTTGTGTGAGAGAGTGTGTGTTTGTGTGAGAGAGAGTGTTTGTGTGAGAGAGAGTGTGTTTGTGTGAGAGAGAGTGTTTGTGTGAGAGAGAGTGTTTGTGTGAGAGAGTGTGTGTTTGTGAGAGAGAGTGTGTTTGTGTGAGAGAGTGTGTTTGTGTGAGAGAGTGTGTGTTTGTGAGAGAGAGTGTGTTTGTGTGAGAGAGAGTGTTTGTGTGAGAGAGTGTGTTTGTGTGAGAGAGTGTGTGTTTGTGAGAGAGAGTGTGTTTGTGAGAGAGAGTGTGTTTGTGAGAGAGAGTGTGTTTGTGAGAGAGAGTGTGTTTGTGTGAGAGAGAGTGTTTGTGTGAGAGAGAGTGTTTGTGTGAGAGAGTGTGTGTTTGTGAGAGAGAGTGTGTTTGTGTGAGAGAGTGTGTTTGTGAGAGAGAGTGTGTTTGTGTGAGAGAGAGTGTTTGTGTGAGAGAGTGTGTGTTTGTGAGAGAGAGTGTGTTTGTGTGAGAGAGTGTGTTTGTGTGAGAGAGAGTGTGTTTGTGTGAGAGAGTGTGTTTGTGAGAGAGAGTGTGTTTGTGTGAGAGAGAGTGTTTGTGTGAGAGAGTGTGTTTGTGTGAGAGAGAGTGTGTTTGTGTGAGAGAGATTGTTTGTGTGAGAGAGTGTGTTTGTGTGAGAGAGAGTGTGTTTGTGTGAGAGAGAGTGTTTGTGTGAGAGAGTGTGTTTGTGTGAGAGAGTGTTTGTGTGAGAGAGTGTGTTTGTGTGAGAGAGAGTGTGTTTGTGTGAGAGAGAGTGTGTTTGTGTGAGAGAGAGTGTTTGTGTGAGAGAGTGTGTTTGTGTGAGAGAGAGTGTTTGTGTGAGAGAGTGTGTTTGTGTGAGAGAGAGTGTTTGTGTGAGAGAGTGTGTTTGTGAGAGAGAGTGTGTTTGTGTGAGAGAGTGTGTGTTTG
This sequence comes from Xyrauchen texanus, assembly GCF_025860055.1. Lineage (NCBI taxonomy): Eukaryota > Metazoa > Chordata > Actinopteri > Cypriniformes > Catostomidae > Xyrauchen > Xyrauchen texanus. The sequence goes on along the minus strand of NC_068308.1, from coordinate 39,275,531 downwards.
TGAGAGAGAGTGTTTGTGTGAGAGAGAGTGTGTTTGTGAGAGAGAGTGTTTGTGTGAGAGAGTGTGTTTGTGTGAGAGAGTGTGTTTGTGAGAGAGAGTGTTTGTGTGAGAGAGAGTGTGTTTGTGAGAGAGAGTGTTTGTGTGAGAGAGTGTGTTTGTGAGAGAGAGTGTTTGTGTGAGAGAGAGTGTGTTTGTGAGAGAGAGTGTGTTTGTGTGAGAGAGAGTGTTTGTGTGAGAGTGTGTGTTTGTGTGAGAGAGTGTGTTTGTGAGAGAGAGTGTGTTTGTGTGAGAGAGAGTGTTTGTGTGAGAGAGAGTGTGTTTGTGTGAGAGAGAGTGTTTGTGTGAGAGAGTGTGTTTGTGTGAGAGAGAGTGTGTTTGTGTGAGAGAGTGTGTTTGTGTGAGAGAGTGTGTGTTTGTGTGAGAGAGAGTGTTTGTGTGAGAGAGTGTGTTTGTGTGAGAGAGTGTGTTTGTGTGAGAGAGAGTGTGTTTGTGTGAGAGAGTGTGTTTGTGTGAGAGAGTGTGTTTGTGTGAGAGAGAGTGTGTTTGTGTGAGAGAGAGTGTGTTTGTGAGAGAGAGTGTGTTTGTGTGAGAGAGTGTGTTTGTGTGAGAGAGTGTGTTTGTGTGAGAGAGTGTGTTTGTGTGAGAGAGTGTGTTTGTGTGAGAGAGAGTGTGTTTGTGTGAGAGAGTGTGTTTGTGTGAGAGAGAGTGTGTTTGTGTGAGAGAGTGTGTGTTTGTGAGAGAGAGTGTGTTTGTGTGAGAGAGAGTGTGTTTGTGTGAGAGAGTGTGTGTTTGTGAGAGAGTGTGTTTGTGTGAGAGAGAGTGTGTTGTGTGAGAGAGAGTGTGTTTGTGTGAGAGAGTGTGTTTGTGTGAGAGAGTGTGTTTGTGAGAGAGAGTGTGTTTGTGTGAGAGAGAGTGTGTTTGTGTGAGAGAGTGTGTTTGTGAGAGAGAGTGTGTTGTGTGAGAGAGTGTGTTTGTGTGAGAGAGTGTGTTTGTGTGAGAGAGTGTGTTTGTGTGAGAGAGAGTGTGTTTGTGTGAGAGAGTGTGTTTGTGAGAGAGAGTGTGTTTGTGTGAGAGAGAGTGTGTTTGTGTGAGAGTGTTTGTGTGAGAGAGAGAGTGTTTGTGAGAGTGTGTTTGTGAGAGAGAGTGTGTTTGTGAGAGAGAGTGTGTTTGTGTGAGAGAGTGTGTTGTGTGAGAGAGTGTGTTTGTGTGAGAGAGAGTGTGTTTGTGTGAGAGAGAGTGTGTTTGTGAGAGAGAGAGTGTGTTTGTGTGAGAGAGTGTGTTTGTGAGAGAGAGTGTGTTTGTGTGAGAGAGTGTGTTTGTGTGAGAGAGTGTGTTTGTGTGAGAGAGAGTGTGTTTGTGTGAGAGAGAGTGTGTTTGTGAGAGAGAGTGTGTTTGTGTGAGAGAGTGTGTTTGTGTGAGAGAGTGTGTGTTTGTGAGAGAGAGTGTGTTTGTGTGAGAGAGAGTGTGTTTGTGAGAGAGAGTGTGTTTGTGTGAGAGAGAGTGTGTTTGTGTGAGAGAGTGTGTTTGTGTGAGAGAGTGTGTTTGTGTGAGAGAGTGTGTTTGTGTGAGAGAGAGTGTTTGTGTGAGAGAGTGTGTTTGTGTGAGAGAGTGTGTTTGTGTGAGAGAGTGTGTTTGTGTGAGAGAGTGTGTTTGTGTGAGAGAGTGTGTTTGTGTGAGAGAGTGTGTTTGTGTGAGAGAGTGTGTTTGTGTGAGAGAGAGTGTGTTTGTGAGAGAGAGTGTGTTTGTGTGAGAGAGTGTGTTTGTGTGAGAGAGTGTGTTTGTGTGAGAGAGAGTGTGTTTGTGTGAGAGAGAGTGTTTGTGTGAGAGAGTGTGTTTGTGTGAGAGAGTGTGTGTTTGTGAGAGAGAGTGTGTTTGTGTGAGAGAGAGTGTTTGTGTGAGAGAGTGTGTTTGTGTGAGAGAGTGTGTGTTTGTGAGAGAGAGTGTGTTTGTGTGAGAGAGTGTGTTTGTGAGAGAGAGTGTGTTTGTGTGAGAGAGTGTGTTTGTGTGAGAGAGTGTGTTTGTGAGAGAGAGTGTGTTTGTGTGAGAGAGTGTGTTTGTGTGAGAGAGAGTGTTTGTGTGAGAGAGTGTGTGTTTGTGAGAGAGAGTGTGTTTGTGAGAGAGAGTGTGTTTGTGAGAGAGAGTGTGTTTGTGTGAGAGAGTGTGTTTGTGAGAGAGAGTGTGTTTGTGTGAGAGAGTGTGTTTGTGTGAGAGAGTGTGTGTTTGTGAGAGAGAGTGTGTTTGTGAGAGAGAGTGTGTTTGTGTGAGAGAGAGTGTTTGTGAGAGAGAGTGTGTTTGTGAGAGAGAGTGTGTTTGTGAGAGAGTGTGTTTGTGAGAGAGTGTGTTTGTGTGAGAGAGTGTGTTTGTGAGAGAGTGTGTTTGTGAGAGAGAGAGTGTTTGTGTGAGAGAGTGTGTTTGTGTGAGAGAGTGTGTGTTTGTGAGAGAGAGTGTGTTTGTGAGAGAGAGAGTGTTTGTGTGAGAGAGAGTGTGTTTGTGAGAGAGTGTGTGTTTGTGAGAGAGAGTGTGTTTGTGTGAGAGAGAGTGTGTTTGTGTGAGAGAGAGTGTGTTTGTGTGAGAGAGTGTGTGTTTGTGAGAGAGAGTGTGTTTGTGAGAGAGAGTGTGTTTGTGTGAGAGAGAGTGTGTTTGTGTGAGAGAGTGTGTTTGTGTGAGAGAGTGTGTTTGTGTGAGAGAGTGTGTTTGTGTGAGAGAGTGTGTGTTTGTGAGACAGAGTGTGTTTGTGAGAGAGAGTGTGTTTGTGTGAGAGAGAGTGTGTTTGTGTGAGAGAGAGTGTTTGTGTGAGAGAGTGTGTGTTTGTGAGAGAGAGTGTGTTTGTGAGAGAGTGTGTGTGAGAGAGAGTGTGTTTGTGTGAGAGAGAGTGTGTTTGTGAGAGAGAGTGTGTTTGTGTGAGAGAGTGTGTTTGTGTGAGAGAGTGTGTGTTTGTGAGAGAGAGTGTGTTTGTGAGAGAGAGTGTGTTTGTGTGAGAGAGTGTGTTTGTGTGAGAGAGTGTGTTTGTGTGAGAGAGTGTGTTTGTGAGAGAGAGTGTGTTTGTGTGAGAGAGTGTGTTTGTGTGAGAGAGAGTGTGTTTGTGTGAGAGAGTGTGTTTGTGTGAGAGAGTGTGTTTGTGAGAGAGAGTGTGTTTGTGTGAGAGAGAGTGTGTTTGTGAGAGAGAGTGTGTTTGTGTGAGAGAGAGTGTGTTTGTGTGAGAGAGAGTGTTTGTGTGAGAGAGTGTGTGTTTGTGTGAGAGAGAGTGTGTTTGTGTGAGAGAGTGTGTTGTGTGAGAGAGAGTGTGTTTGTGTGAGAGAGTGTGTGTTTGTGAGAGAGAGTGTGTTTGTGTGAGAGAGTGTGTTTGTGTGAGAGAGTGTGTTTGTGTGAGAGAGTGTGTTTGTGTGAGAGAGAGTGTGTTTGTGTGAGAGAGTGTGTTTGTGTGAGAGAGTGTGTGTTTGTGTGAGAGAGTGTGTTTGTGTGAGAGAGTGTGTGTTTGTGAGAGAGAGTGTGTTTGTGTGAGAGAGTGTGTTTGTGTGAGAGAGTGTGTTTGTGTGAGAGAGTGTGTTTGTGTGAGAGAGTGTGTGTGTGAGAGAGTGTGTTTGTGAGAGAGTGTGTTTGTGTGAGAGAGTGTGTTTGTGTGAGAGAGAGTGTGTTTGTGTGAGAGAGTGTGTGTTTGTGAGAGAGAGTGTGTTTGTGTGAGAGAGTGTGTTTGTGTGAGAGAGTGTGTGTTGTGTGAGAGAGTGTGTTTGTGAGAGAGAGTGTGTTTGTGTGAGAGTGTGTGTTTGTGAGAGAGAGTGTGTTTGTGTGAGAGAGAGTGTGTTTGTGAGAGAGAG
>NC_068308.1:39259216-39266716 GCF_025860055.1 Xyrauchen texanus | reverse complement strand
ATATTATTTAATTAACTATTAATTAATAATGTAATAATTTAATACTACTACTACTAATAATAATTTTATAATTGTATTATTATTTTTAAAATTATTTATAATACATAAAATATTATTTAATTAACTATTAATTAATAATGTAATAATTTAATAATAATAATTTAATAATTGTATTATTATTATTCACATTATTTAAGATACATAAATATTATTTAATTAACTATTAATTAATAATGTAATAATTTAATACTACTACTACTAATAATAATTTTATAATTGTATTATTATTTTTAAAATTATTTATAATACATAAAATATTATTTAATTAACTATTTATTAATAATGTAATAATTTAATAATAATAATTTAATAATTGTATTATTATTATTCACATTATTTAAGATACATAAAATATTATTTAATTAACTATTTATTAATAATGTAATAATTTAATACTACTAAAAATTATAATTTAATAATTGTATTATTATTATTCAAATGATTTATAATACATGAAATATTATTGAATTTACTATTTATTAATAATTGAATATGAGTACGACAGGGGCGCAGGAACGATCTGAAAACTGGGGGGGGAGCATAATCAGCCTCTCTTCACAACATCTCAAAAGCGCTGATGCGAGTCATGTGATGACCCTTTACTCGTATAAATATCACTCGCTTGGTTTGGAAACACTGTCCTAAGCAACCAAATTGGCCCGGTTGCTAGGGAGGGTAGAGTCACATGGGGTAACCTCCTTGTGGTCGCTATAATGTGGCTCTCGCTCTCGGTGGGGCGTGTGATGAGTCGTGCGTGGTTGCCGCGGAGAATAGCGTGAAGCCTTCACAAGCGCTACATCTCCGTGGCAACGCACTCAACAAGTCACGTGATAAGATGCGCAGATTGACGGTCTCAGACGCGGAGGCAACTGAGATTCATCCTCCGCCACCCGGATTGAGGCGAGTCACTACATCACCACGAGGACTTGGAGCGCATTGGGAATTGGGCGTTACACATTGGGGAGAAAAACAAAAATGATTGTCAAACATTGGTCCAGTTAGTCTTAATGAGATCAATATATGCATAGTTCATTTCACGAATCTCTATACCTATTTTGATACCACAACAAATACTAATACTTATTTTTTTTATTATGTAAGCATTGTTTCAAGTTCTCAATTAATCAAGTCAACAGTCTAAATTAATAAAGAATAAAAGCAACAAATTTAAAATGACAGAACAAGACAAAACTTTAAATAATAAAATCATGTTGTTTGTGGACTTTGTCAAGTTGATTGACAGGCGGAGTCTGGGTCTAAAAGGTGATTGGCTCTTTTACCTGTAAGGCGGGACTTCCTTACGACACCAGTTGACCGTTGGGCGTTCCGTTGGGCGTTCCAATGTCTCCCATTGGTTTTAATAGAAGTGGCCCGCCTATATCCAATCGGGACTGTCTCAGTGGGCTTATGGTTTGTTAAATTTCTCAAGGGTCCAAGTCCAGACAGGGTGCATCCCAGAGAAAGTGTGTTTTCTTCACAGGTGTGCAGGTACACCTGTATGGATGAGCTCAGCGTGATACATAAACGCCACTTATGTTCCTTAATGTTCTGTGCAGCTAGCTTTATGATCAGGGCCCGAGGGGTTAATAAATAACAGCCAATGAGGAAATATGTGTGTTTGCATCTTAATACAATAAACATAACAATTCTCAAGAGCAATTTTTGAAGGGGACACCAAGGGGTTTTTTGTTGTTGCCCCGTTTGCATTTGTATTATTTTATTTCTTAAACAATTATTTTAAGAATATATCATTATATTATTTACAATACCCATATTTTAATGATATTTGGGGGGACAACCCTCAGATAGGGGGTGTCCTGACTCCCCCGCGATTTCCGCCTATGTGTGTGTCTATATATATACAGTGAGTGTGTGTATGTGTGTGTGAGAGAGTGTTTGTGTGTGTATATATACTGTGTATGTATGTGTAATTGTGTGTGTAAGTGAGTGAGTGTGCGAGCGCGTGTGTGTGTGTGAGTGAGAGAGAGAGAGAGAGAGAGAGCGAGCGCGTGTGTGTGAGTGAGAGAGAGAGAGAGAGAGAGAGAGAGAGAGCGAGCGCGTGTGTGTGTCTCTGCGTGCGTGCGTGCGTGTGCGTGTACGTGTGTGAGTGCGCGAGCCCGTGTGTGTCCCAGCTTCGTGACGTCACCGCTCAGTCGGTCTGCTCCTGCTGCCCCGGATCTCAAACATGTTCTTTGTTACTCGGAGCTTTCGATCGGTGAACCTCAAAACACGGCGACTGGAGTTCATGCGAGGAACCTCAACAGTATGAACCTAAAAGTAAAGTAATAATGAGTTTTATAGGTTTTACTTTGGCCATATATGCATTTATTTCTTCACTGCCAGCACCAAATGTTAAATAAATTGTGTTTGAAAAACAAACAAATAAATAAATATAGATTATTGCATGCTGTTTCTAAAGGCTAATATGGGTTATTTAACATTAAAAACACAATGAAGCTCCTAGAAGTACAGTATACGGATTGGGATGCTGCCAGATCCGGTGTATGCTGATGATCCGTGCCGTGTTTCCCGTCTGTCCTTCATGTCTCTTTGGAAATAGAATAAGCTCGATGTAATTTGACACTTGAACTGAGTGCTGCTGCTCTCCAGCTCATTCTCTCGTATAATGACGAGCGAAGAACACAAGATACTTTGAACATCACCGCGATATTACGATATTATCATTCATCCTCCAGCGGGATTTATCGGTAAGACACCTTCTCTGCGTGTTTTCGTGCTGCGCTGGTTCGGGATGCTGCTTTTGCTCACGGTTTGTGTCCCAACAATGGATCTACTTGTATGAAATAGTTCACCTTTATCCTGCGGGACCGGACCGGGACTCGCGGTGCACGCGATTGTGTACGGTCTCATCGCGGATCGCGATGCGCAGTGACCAAGATTCGGACGATTAATCGAATCGGATTGATTCGGATGATTAATTCAGGTGATTCGGGCAATTATTTAGTTTTTCTCGCTTATTTTTGCTGCATTTGGTTTGAATGTTTGTACACGATTATTATAATTCTTGGTTGTTATTGTTTACTTAATAATAATTAGGCTACAAATTCATAAAATATTGTTTACGATGTTGTATTAGCGGTTAACATACAAATAACATGTATTTATTTCACGAGACAGCTTACAAATATTATACGATTATTTCAAATGTTACAATTATAATATGTATAAATAAACGTTGCTACCTATATAGCCTAAATCTTAAATATGACAACATATGCAAAACATACATGTATATATATATATTTAGGAGCAATTTTTATTTATAAGAAATTTGATAAATTATTTGTAATAAATGTCCATTTGTAAGCTGTCCCTCGAAATAAATACATGTAATGTGTGTATATTGATCACTAATAGTAGCTACTATACAAATAGACGTTTTCATATATGTAAAGTATTTTGGACAAATAATTGTGTAAGTTGAATTTGTATATGCTGAAATAAAAAAAAACTACATTTCTGTATATGGCCATATATCAGATTTCTGTATGTTAAGTTATTTTACAGTATAGTTACAATATATGCTACTGATTACGCTAATTATAAATCAATAATCAGTACAATTTCCAATATAGGCTACTAATATAATATTAACATTATGAACTCAGTCATGTAAAGTAGAGGTCGGCCGATAACCGATTAATCGTCCGATAGTTTTGTTTTCTTATCGATTTATAGAATGATTACAAAAATTCGTAATCTTTCCTTAGTATGATGTAGAGGTAGACCGATATATCGGTTTTTCTGATGTATCGGTGCTGATAATTGCTTTTTGGAACTAACTTTATGGTCGAAAGTTGTTGATAACTGTCAGTAAAACTATCTTACTAGTTTTTGCCAATAACAATAGTTTCAAAAAGCAACTATCGGCACCGATTAGTTATTATATAAAACCAATATATCGGTCTACCTCTAATGTAAAGTGTTAGCTCCTTTTTCTCATAATGTATTTGTTGGAATAATTAATATGGTCATATTTATGTTGTTCAATACGAGCTCAATCGACAGCATTTGTCCCAAAAATTGAGGTTACAGTGAGACACTAACAATAGAAGTCAATGGGCCAATCCATACATGTTTAACCCTCCTATAGCTTTCAAAATCTGAATACACCTTTTGCATTCGTGGGTCAGTTTTGACCTGGTGTAGTATATATATATATATATATATATATATATATATATATATATATATATATATATATATATATATATATATATATAACTATCATATAACTATCATATAACTTCCATATTAATTAATTACTCATTACTGCTGAAAAACAGCTCAGAAGTCAAAATCTACACAACTAAATAAATGTTTTCCATCCAAACATCATCAAAACAAAATTGACCGGGAATGCAAAAGATGTAACAATTTTATAAAAAATTGTATATCTCTTAAATATAATAATTACGTACATTTTTTGTAGTCTTGACAATGTCACAAAGTTTGGTTCCCGTATGAGTAACGATGTGGTATTTTTAAAATGACGATTGACCTCTAACGGGTCACAAACGATCCGAACGCGTTAGGAGGGTTATATGCACACTGTTTCAAAAGCAAGCCACGAGACATAAACAACATGCGCGTTAACATGTTTTTAGCATGATAAAATCACTTACTAACCGCATCTGTGTAACGTTAGCCAAGTTTACAACTTCGTTACCATGACGACGTAATGTCAACACTAAGGTTCTAAAACGACTGCAACAATGATGATTAACTGTGTAACGTTAGCCAATTTTACAGCTTCGTTACCATGACGACGTAATGTCAACAAACTCTAAGGTTCTAAAACGACTGTAACAATGACGATTAACTGTGTAACGTTAGCCAATTTTACAGCTTCGTTACCATGACGACGTAATGTCAACAAACTCTAAGGTTCTAAAACGACTGTAACAATGACGATTAACTGTGTAACGTTAGCCAATTTTACAGCTTCGTTACCATGATGACGTAATGCCAACAAACTCTAAGGTTCTAAAACGACTGTAACAATGACGATTAACTGTGTAACGTTAGCCAATTTTACAGCTTCGTTACCATGACGACGTAATGTCAACAAACTCTAAGGTTCTAAAACGACTGTAACAATGACGATTAACTGTGTAACGTTAGCCAATTTTACAACTTCGTTACCATGACGACGTAATGTCAACAAACTCTAAGGTTCTAAAACGACTGCAACAATGACGATAAACTGTGTAACGTTAGCCAATTTTACAGCTTCGTTACCATGACGACGTAATGTCAACAAACTCTAAGGTTCTAAAACGACTGTAACAATGACGATTAACTGTGTAACGTTAGCCAATTTTACAGCTTCGTTACCATGACGACGTAATGTCAACAAACTCTAAGGTTCTAAAACGACTGTAACAATGACGATTAACTGTGTAACGTTAGCCAATTTTACAGCTTCGTTACCATGACGACGTAATGTCAACAAACTCTAAGGTTCTAAAACGACTGCAACAATGACGATAAACTGTGTAACGTTAGCCAATTTTACAGCTTCGTTACCATGACGACGTAATGTCAACAAACTCTAAGGTTCTAAAACAACTGTAACAATGACGATAAACTGTGTAACGTTAGCCAATTTTACAACTTCGTTACCATGACGACGTAATGTCAACAAACTCTAAGGTTCTAAAACGACTGCAACAATGACGATAAACTGTGTAACGTTAGCCAATTTTACAGCTTCGTTACCATGACGACGTAATGTCAACAAACTCTAAGGTTCTAAAACGACTGTAACAATGACGATTTAAACAACTTAACGGCTCAAATAATGCACAAGTTTTAACAGATGAATTAACGTAAGTGCTTTTATAAAATTATAAGCGTCACGTTTCTGACTTTAAACCCTCCTAAAATCGGCCCCATTGACTTCCATTGTACGTGTCTCACGGGAACATACGTTTTTGCCTGTTTTGACATTTTTCGTGGTTATTCTTCATTATGCCACAAATGCTGTCGATTGAGTCAAAGCAGGTGTTTTAAACATGATCTGTGTGTGTTTGGATTCTGCGTTTTCACCCCCTGGACGAACGTGAACCACAGAAACCCTTCAACCAGACACAGACCACCTCTCTTTAACCCTTACCAAAGTGCATCACTGTTTCGCCGTAGCTATCACCGGTTGAGTCTCTGACCAGCCCTTAAATTCCACTTTACAGTGAGCAGACTTTAGTCACCACTGATTGTACTGTGAGTTGCATAATCTGGCATTTGTTCTGTTGTGGTTTATGCATAATTAAAAATAACTCAAGTGTTGTTCTTGGTAAATGGGGTTTTGGGTGATAACCGAAGACGACCTGATTGGAGATCAGTGTCCTCTGAATCAGAGGAGGGTCACTCTTTCTCTTACCCTCATTGCAGGGCCCCAGTGTGTGTGTGTGTGTGTGTGTGTGTGTGTGTGTGTGTGTGTGTGTGTGTGGTGGTGGGGGTCGTCTGTCCCATTCAGCTGTAGACACAGCAGCCAGTGAACAAAAGACTCATTGACACTGGGCAGTGTTATAGCACGTGTTTGTAAGGCAAACCAGTTGAATCATTTGTTAGCACTACGTTTGAGTGTTTAGAGACTCCGCTGTGAAGCTTTATAAAGTCGAGATGAGGTCGTGCTGAGAAAGGGAAGGGACAGAACGAGTACGGTTTAAATGTGAGGGTGGAGTTGCTCTTTCGGTTATACGAGACTGTAAATTGTTTCATTTCTGTGTGTGTTTAACCAATGTAAACATCTCCTCTCCCGTCTCTTTGTACTCTTAACACTACAACACTCAGCAGCCTCACAGCTACAGGTTATGTGTGTGTAAACTAACCCGAACTACACCTTAACATCATCTGTACTCGTCTCAGTGTCCGCACAGCTGGTTGTTTCCATATGTCGAGGGTAAAACAGGCACATTTGTGGTTTTGGATTGTTTCGGGTTGTGTGCTCAGACGTGTTTGTTCTTGTAATCTCCATTAAGCTAATGTAGCAGGAGCTAGCTGATAGAGAGCTGTGCAATGTGTATAAACCTCACTCTCCTGACCTCAAGAGGTGCACTAGCGACTAGCCTTTAGCCTCCTTGTTAGCGCACCCGCCTCTCATGCCAGCGATGCCGGTTGGAGTCCTGTACGGAGCGGGTAGAACAGGAGCATCACAATGGTGCCGTGACCCGGATGGGAGTGAGTTTACGGTGGCTAGCTGATAGATAGCTGTGCAATGTGTATAAACCTCACTCTCCTGACCTCAAGAGGTGCACTAGCGACTGGGGGCTTTAGCCTCCTTGTTAGCGCACCCGCCTCTCATGCCAGAGATGCCGGTTGGAGTCCCGTACGGAGCGGGTAGAACAGGAGCGTCACAATGGTGCCGTGACCCGGATGGGAGTGAGTTTACGGTGGCTAGCTGATAGATAGCTGTGC
>NC_068308.1:39234216-39254216 GCF_025860055.1 Xyrauchen texanus | reverse complement strand
GTAATTTACACTCCCCTCTTCTGCTATTGGTCAGAAAAACTGGTAGTCCCGCCCTAAAATTATGCCATTGGTTGCATGGTGAAACCCAGATTTTACATTGGACAACAAGTGGCGACTCAGTGCAGTACCAAAATAGTTTAGCGTATAAATGGAAAGACAGTTGTTCTTTAAACAACCTAGTTTCATAGAATGAACGTTTCTATAAATAAATTTTTGTGAACTTCTACATTTCGCCACAGTTTCCTGGTGGTTCCTTTTAGGTTAGGGAGGTCATTTTTACTTGTTAAAACCTGATTACGACACAATTTCACTCGCTTTTGGCGCCCCCCGGTGGACATTCCACTGGGAAACTCTAATGAAGCACGATTGAACGTTTCTATAACTACATTTTTGCGAACTTCTACGTTTCGCCACAATTTCCTGGTGAAATAAATACTAAGAGGTGCTATAACAACTGCGTTTTATTTACTTTCACAAAAATAATGACTACAACATCTGATTATGAGTTTATAAACACTTGATTTATCGAAAATGCTGCTTCCACGCATAAGCAGCTTTCATGGAGACCGTCTACCCTCACTGCGAGGGATTGAATCTCCGGATGTTGCTTTCTAGGATCGATCTTGTTCTGAGGGAAGATCCAGCCTCCCACCCACCTCTTCTGTGTTAAGTCCCGAGGGACAGCATGAGGAGGTACGGCCAGGCAGTGAGGTTAAGCTGGAAGAATTAGAGTCTCGTGCCGCCGCAAGCCTTGCAAGCCTCCCGAACCTCCGATCTAACGTCCTCACCTGTGCAATATACCTCCGGGCCTCTATTGGAGCGCACGGCCTCATTATGTTTGGCGGCTCTGACAATGGGGATCATGCTGTGTCACTAGCAGCTTCAGGTGAGTGATTCACGGAGGATGTTGCCACCTCTTCCCCCAGCAAGGGTGAAGAAAGGGCACACGCCACGGACAAGGAGCTTATTCGCATCCTCGCGAGGGTGGAACAAGAGCTCGGTCTTGAGTGGTCCCCTCCAGAAGAGCCAGAGAAGTCTCGCCTGGATGAACCAGCCATCGTCAACAGACCACTGTCCGGAGGAGCATACCATTCTTCCCTGAGGTCCATGTGGAGGTCACAAAGACCTGGTGTGCGCCTTACTCTTCGTGTATTCAGGTCGGAGGTGCTGCCGTCCTCACTAAAGTGGACCACGCAGATGAAAAAGACTACTCCATAGCTTCCCCAGGTGGAACAGGCGGTCACCTCTGCACTGCCATGGGATGGAAATCCCACCCCATCCACCCACCCCTCCAAGCTGTGTCGACTGACGTCCGCACTGGCTATAAGAGCTTATTCAGAACTCCACAGCATGTCGATGCTCCTGGTTTTTCAATCTAAGCTCCTTAAACAAATGGATGAAAAATGCTCTGAACCAGACCTGTTCGAAGAGCTCTGCACCGCTACAGATTTTGCCCTGCAAGCCACAAAATCTACTACTTAGGCCATCAGCAAAGTGATGAGCAACCTGGTGGTGCGATGGACGCCCGACTATCGGCACCTGGACAGGGCGCACTCCGATCGCCACAACTAATGAGCATGACACAATGCCTCCATTGGAGCGGGCGTAATTTCCTCTCATTGCGGGCCGTCTGAAAATTGTAGCGGATCTGTTGTCATGCCAGGGAGCATTATCAGGGGAATGGAGACTTCATCCTCAGACAGTGCAAAGTCGAACTATATCCCCACTGTCCACTTTGGTACTCCCGTGTCCCAAGCCTCGCTGGGCGTGAATGCCCTGGCTCACAAATGGCCATACACAAGTATGTGTTTCCCCCGGTGCGCCTCTTGCATTCTGCCATCAGCAAATGGAAACGGTTCTGTTAAGTGTGCCGAAATGGCCCAATCCGTCCTGGTTTCTGGAAATGATAGAAATACTGGACTGACCTTCTCTCTTAAGCACAGCCAGAGCTGTGGAGCCTACATGTGTGGCCTCTGAACGGAGCACAGTGGACGAGCCAGAATTGGCTCAGTTGGAGCACTGTCCACGAGATGCTTTTATGCACTTAAATGGCACGTGTTTGCAAACTGGAGCTCTTCATGTGGTAAAGGCGCGGTGAATTGCACCATAGCTGACATTTTGAAATTCCTACAAGAGCAGCTGGATGCCATCAACGCTCAAGGTTTATGTAGCGACTATCTCAGCATACCACACCCTGGATGCTGGCTTGTCGATAGGCGAATATAATCTAGTCATTAAGTTGCATAGGGTAGCGAGGCATTTGAACCCCACTCGCCCTGCTATGGTGCCGACATGGGACTTAAATTTGGTGTTGAAGGCACTCACAATCTCCCCGTTCAGGCCATTGGAATCTGTTGGCCTTAGGTTTTATCAGTGACCTTCAGGGCTCAGGCGGATCAATTGCAAGCCTTCTTTCCCCCACCATTTAATTCAGATGAAGGGCAATCTCTGCATATGTTATGCCCGGTGAGAGCATGGCATACAGTACATATGTTGAGCGCACCTATCAGTTTAAGCTGTCGGATCAGCTCTTTATTTGTTATGGAGGATGCACAAAAGAATGTCCATCTCCAAACAAAAGCTCTTCAACTGGATCGTTGATGCGATCGCCCTACGTGAGTGTAATGTCACGTAGTGCGGCGTGATAGGATATCATTCCCCATAGTGCGTACGGGAATGTCGAGTGAACTAAATAGGCTAACTGCGCACCTGACGTGGCGGGGCTCAGACACCAATGCCAATCAGAGGATTGGCGTGATTGTATATGGTTTTGAACAAGGTCGTCTAAGAAGGACTCCCCATAGTCCTCACGGCAATGTCTCGTTCCCTTCATCTCAGGGAACTGAGGTTACGTGTGTAACCGGAGACGATCTGCAACCCATTTTTGGGTTACGTCCCACCATTTGAGAAGCACTGATCTAAATAAATCAACAGTGATCTCTCTCTCTTTCTCTGTAGTGGGGGTGAACAGGGGGTCAGACGCCACAGTAAATGGCCCCTCTGGAGTTTTCCACCCGCGTCTCTAACATGACAGACTGTCCTTAAATGCTACCGCGCACAACTCTCCAGAGAGAGAGACAGACAGAGAGACTGGTGTTTTCCTGTCTGTCTGTAACCAGTGCGATAGCTCCTTAATATTGTGCCTCAGTCTGAATATAGCTGTGATATACGTCTGACGGATGGGCTGTTTGTTTTGGGTCTGTTTCTTGTGCTAAGCTTCTTTCGTCTGTTTGTTTATGGCTTACATCCCGCCGTGCTGTCCAGTAGATTATGAAATCACTGTTGTGTTTTATGATAGTGTTTTGTGTTGTTAGGGTGCTGACGTGTATCGCCATGGTGACGTCTGTTTTCATGGTAGTGTTGCGTAATTGATTGGCGCCGTTATGCCGTTATCGTGGAGTTTTAATGGTTGATTTTTTTGGGCATTTAATCACAATAACTGATATACTGTATCAGCCAGGCCTATTTTGCATATAGAAAATGAATACTAGTTTTAGGGCCGTTGAGATTGTTTACATATATGACACACATACACACCTGACCTGTCATTCGGGGCTTGTGTGATTGCAAACAGAGAGATTATAATGGGTTGTTGTTTTCTTTCAGGTTAGATAAGCGATTGATGGATTCATAGCTGTTGATTTTCCTGTGCAGATCTGTGGACACAACATATATGCAGGTAAACATTTGTAGGTCAGCTGACACCATAATGTGTATGAATGATATCTCAAATTAGCATTAGCGCTAACCCTGATGAAATATGCTGGAATGGAAGACAGACACAGACAGAGGACACATACCCCCCCCCCAACCCACCCCCCCATCCTCAACAGACATACAACCCCCCCCCCCCCACCCCCTACGTCGACAGACCAAAAAATGAGCGCCACATGCTGCTGCTGTGTGCATATGAGTAACACATGACTGTGTGTTTGTTTGCATATGTTGACATATGACTCATGAATCTGCGTGTGTGTGAGTGTGTGTTATGTTCCCACAGCTGGGGATGTATATTAGGTTGTATAATGGACTGTGTGTGCACTATTATAAGCAGTCAGAACAGTGCGCTATTGTTTAGTGTGTAAAGAGTGACTATTGTGAAAGCAACACTGGAAGATCTGTCTCTCTGTCTCTCTCTTAGTGCCTGTGCATGCTATTAAATTGTTAACTTAACCCCTTAAACTCTGGTGCATTTTTGGACTGCCTCCTGCAATTTTTCACACTCAAATTTAAAAGCTCACCATGTACACATACTGTGGACTAATTGCAAAAGAATGGTCTCATTTTTCAGAAACCCCCCCTAATAAAATAAAAATGGTTTATAATCATTTTTTGTTGTGGTCTTAAATTTATAAGCATGTAATTCTGGTTCTGTTCGCTCTACCTCACTTTGAAAAGTCTCATTTTATTCCACTAGGTGGCAGCAAGCACTAGAAAAAATTATGTTTTCTCTATCACATTCAATCACAATGTACAGATGTGAACTGTAGGGGGCACTATAACACATTATACCCCTCACAGATGTGAACTGTAGGGGGCACTATAACACATTTTATCCCTCACAGATGTGAACTGTAGGGGGCGCTCTAACACATTATACCCCTCACAGATGTGAACTGTAGGGGGCGCTCTAACACATTATACCCCTCACAGATGTGAACTGTAGGGGGCGCTCTAACACATTTTAGCCCTCACAGATGTGAACTGTAGGGGGCTCTAACACATTATACCCCTCACAGATGTGGACTGTAGGGGCGCTCTAACACATTTTAGCCCTCACAGATGTGAACTGTAGGGGGCTCTAACACATTATACCCCTCACAGATGTGAACTGTAGGGGCGCTCTAACACATTATACCCCTCACAGATGTGAACTGTAGGGGCGCTCTAACACATTTTAGCCCTCACAGATGTGAACTGTAGGGGCGCTCTAACACATTATACCCCTCACAGATGTGAACTGTAGGGGCGCTCTAACACATTATACCCCACACAGATGTGAACTGTAGGGGCGCTCTAACACATTATACCCCTCACAGATGTGAACTGTAGGGGCGCTCTAACACATTATACCCCTCACAGATGTGAACTGTAGGGGCGCTCTAACACATTATACCCCTCACAGATGTGAACTGTAGGGGTGCTCTAACACATTATACCCCTCACAGATGTGAACTGTAGGGGGCTCTAACACATTATACCCCTCACAGATGTGAACTGTAGGGGGCGCTCTAACACATTTACCCCTCACAGATGTGAACTGTAGGGGGCGCTCTAACACATTATACCCCTCACAGATGTGAACTGTAGGGGGCGCTCTAACACATTTTACCCCTCACAGATGTGCTCGTCCATAGACATTCAGTCTAATGTTCAGTTCAAGCAACACCCTCATTATTTCATTGAATATCTCGGCCTCTGAGTGGACTGCAAGCTCAATCTAGGTGTCATTAGAAAGCTGAGATCTTAGCAATTGTACATAATTTCATCATGAATAGTTTCTGATGATTTGTTTTGCATGTATTTCGTGCTGGATGGCATATTTTGTTCTGAAAATCTAAGATATAACATTGGATTATTCAACTAAGTGAGCTCACAGACACATAAACGTGAATTGTTTTAGGCAACTGCCTAAGGTAAAAGCAGATATAAAGTTTTTAGCTATTTGGGGGCTTACAGCAGGAGTTATCGGAGCATAAAAGAGACATTTGTGACGTGACTTACAAAAATCATATTTCACTTTATGATTCTTTTGAAAAGCTTGCGAACTTTGGTATTAGGGCAACATAATTAACTGTACAGTCACATTTCTGAGAATGAGAGCTTTCATTTGATATATGACTTGTCCATATATGTGCTATGCGAAGGACCCCCCAATTACCTCTAGAGGGCGATAATTTTCAAAGTGAATGTTTTGAGGCCTTCTTTTGTTATTTTAAGTAACAGAATTGCAGAAGTGATGGATATCTTTGAGAAGTTCAGATTGTAAGCTTTCAAATGACTGAACAGTTGCAGATTAGGAGTGTTTAGGAGGTCCGGTAGAGATGACAATGAGTCGGGCGGCACTGGACGGATTGTGATACACGTCTTGTATCAGTTCACAGTTCACTCAGTCTCTGTACCTCCCTAAAACAGATCCGGTCTGAGCGTGCTGGACTGGCCTGTAAAACTCTCTCCCTCTCACTGTGTGTGTGTGTGTGTGTGTGTGTGTGTGTGTGTCTTCCTCTGACAGGAAAGAGCTCATTTCCTGCGGTTGATTTGAATCTGAGCCACGTTCTGTTATGAAAACACAAAAAATTCAGCTTTTAAAACACAGCAGTGAATGAATATTTCAGCTCACGCTCACAAAAACGACTGTGCCGGTACCATGGTGCACAAACACATCTCTTTAGTCACGAAAAATGTGTGTAAAAATGTAATAATTCTTATTTTAAACTGAGCGTGAACCATTGCAGTGAGGATTTCTACTCTGAAAAGGGGAAAGTAGCTTTGTTGAAAATACTACTTGGCACTTAAGCAGCACCAAACTTGTCATACAGTACTAAAAGATATACTGTAAGTATTATGCTAATGTGTTTGTTGCTATCTAGCTAGCTGCAAGGTTTAGGCTAGCTCAATGCATTTAGATTAGGTCATTACACAAAGTATTTAAGTAGAGCCTGTATTTTAATTTAATATCAAAGACACTCATTTTCATTGTGTGGAACCAATGTCAACAATTGAATTACTAAATAAATTTAAATAAAAATAATTTAGTGTATATAAAGGTCAATATGAAATTCTATTCTGAAATAAAGTAGATATACATATGCTCCATTATGCACATAAAGATTACAAAGTATGTTCATGTTTATTGTGTTTATTTCAGTAACCAATGACCACAACTTCATAATTAGGACTATATGTATCCGCCGGTGCTATATCGCAAAACAAGTTTACGCTTAAAACGTTAAAGTCTCCGTATATGTATGTCAGGCATATGAGGTCTCATTTGAAAGCTTAGAATCTGAACTTTTCATAGATATCATCACTTCTGCATTTTTGTTACTTTAAATAACATAACAAGGCCTCAAAACATTTGCGTCGCAAACTAGCGCCCCCTAGAGGTAATGGGGTGTAAATATTTATATGAAAATAAATGTCTTTCACATAGCACCTAAATAGGCAAGTCATATATCAAATGAAAGCTCTGATGCTCAGGAACGTGACTGTATAGATTATTATGTTGCCCTAATAGCTAAAAACATTATATCTGCTTTTACTTTAGGAAGTTCTCTAAAGAATGAGCCATTTCTTACTAGTCTCTGAGCTCGCTTGGCTAAATAGTCTAATGTTATATCTAAGATGTCCAGAACAAAACATGCCATCCAGAAGGAAAAGCATGCACATCAAATCATCAAAAAATATGTTTTTGACTATTGGGATCGCAAAGGGGAGGATCTCAGCTTTCTAATGACCCCTAGATTGAGCTTGTAGTCCACTCAGAGGCCGAGATATTCAATGCAATAATGAGGGTGTTGCTTGAACGGAACATTAGACTGAATGTCTATGGACGAGCACATCTGTGAGGGATAAAATGTGTTATAGTGCCCCCTACAGTTCACATCTGTGTATTGTGATTGAATGTGATAGAGAAAACATGATTTTTTCTAGTGCTTACTGCCATCTAGTGGAATAAAATGAGACTTTTCAAAGTGAGATAGAGCGAACAGAACCAGAATGACATGCTTACAAAGGTAGGACAACAACAAAATTATTATTCTGTTGATCATACGATTATAAACACATACTCTTGTTTATTATTTATGAATAACTGGAGTCTTATGTTTATTATTTGGACAGTTGAAAAATGAGTTCACAGTGTGTGTGAATGGTGAGCTTTTAAAAATGAGCGTTGAAGGGGTTAAATGTGCTATAAACAAAACACAATTTTTTTAAATGTCATAATTTGACTGCATACAATGTCTGACTTCCCTTTTCATGTTTCAAAGGCCAATTGCAATTCTGCCTGATTGTGAAATACCAACTAGTGTTCAGAGTCTCTCCAGTGGCAGCATATATGTTCTGTTCATGAAGATATTTATATCACACACGGTTTGAGAGACATTATGTAACATGTGCTGCTTTAATGTGATTGTGGAATCTCTGCCGGAATATTCCTCACATTAAGACTCTCATATATTTTGTGTTGTAGAGTCTCAGAGTTTGATGGCTGGTTGGGTCAGTGAGGGTCCTGCAGGATGAATTCTTTCCCGCCAATAGACAGACACATCCAGCAAACTAATGACCGACTGCACTGCATCAAACAGGTGAGAACGTGTGTGTGTGTGTGTGTGTGTGTGTGTGTGTGTGTGTGTGTGTGTGTGTAAATGGAGTAGTAAGTGTCTTTTGTACTCTGTGTTGTGTCGCCCCCTGGTGGGCTGCAGTTGAATATGGGAGTTTCTCAAAAATAAAATGTTGTCATTATTTTCTCATCTTCATGTTGTTCAAATCCCTTCAGTCTATTAAACTAAGATGCAGTTTATTAAATGAATATATTTTATCAGGTAAAGTGTTACCCATATGATCAGATATGAAGTATTTTCTCATATTTGTGTGTTTTGTTTTGTAAATAATTTTTTAGCATCTGCAAAATCCGTCAAACTTCCAGACTGCGGCGTTAGAGCTGTTGGACTGGTGCGGTGATCCTCGAGCGTTCCAGCGGTCCTTTGAGCAAAGTCTGATGGGATGCCTAACGGTGAGACCAAACTGACCAATCAAATGAAACGTTCAGTTCACAAATCAACAAACACTATTCATCTGCAGACAGTAATCAGAACAACATAAACTTATTACTCTATTCTATTCTACTACTTTAATCTATTCTGATCTATTCTATTCTGATCTATTCTATTAAACTCTGATCTATTCTATTCTGATCTATTCTATTCTATTCTGATCTATTCTATTCTACTACTTTAGTCTATTCTATTCTGATCTATTCTATTCTACTACTTTAATCTATTCTGATGTATTCTATTCTACTACTTTAATCTATTCTATTCTGATCTATTCTATTCTACTACTTTAATCTATTCTATTCTGATCTATTCTATTCTGATCTATTCTATTCTACTACTTTAATCTATTCTGATCTATTCTATTAAACTCTGATCTATTCTACTACTTTAATCTATTCTATTCTGATCTATTCTATTCTGATCTATTCTATTAAACTCTGATCTATTCTACTACTTTAATCTATTCTATTCTGATCTATTCTATTCTATTCTGATCTATTCTATTCTACTACTTTAATCTATTCTGATCTATTCTATTAAACTCTGATCTATTCTACTACTTTAATCTATTCTATTCTGATCTATTCTATTCTGATCTATTCTATTAAACTCTGATCTATTCTACTACTTTAATCTATTCTATTCTGATCTGTTCTATTCTATTCTGATCTATTCTATTCTGATCTATTCTATTCTGATCTATTCTATTCTACTACTTTAATCTATTCTGATCTATTCTATTAAACTCTGATCTATTCTACTACTTTAATCTATTCTATTCTGATCTGTTCTATTCTATTCTGATCTATTCTATTCTGATCTATTCTATTAAACTCTGTTCTATTCTACTACTTTTATCTATTCTATTCTGATCTATTCTATTAAACTCTGATCTATTCTACTACTTTAATCTATTCTATTCTGATCTATTCTATTCTACTACTTTTATCTATTCTATTCTGATCTATTCTATTCTGATCTATTCTATTCTACTACTTTAATCTATTCTGATCTATTCTATTAAACTCTGATCTATTCTACTACTTTAATCTATTCTATTCTGATCTATTCTATTCTACTACTTTAATCTATTCTATTCTGATCTATTCTATTCTACTACTTTAATCTATTCTATTCTGATCTATTCTATTCTGATCTATTCTATTCTACTACTTTAATCTATTCTATTCTGATCTATTCTATTCTGATCTGTTCTGTTCTGATCTATTCTATTAAACTCTGATCTATTCTATTCTGATCTATTCTATTCTGATCTATTCTATTCTACTACTTTAATCTATTCTATTCTGATCTATTCTATTAAACTCTGATCTATTCTATTCTGATCTATTCTATTCTGATCTATTCTATTAAACTCTGATCTATTCTATTCTGATCTATTCTATTCTACTACTTTAATCTATTCTATTCTGATCTATTCTATTCTACTACTTTAATCTATTCTATTCTGATCTATTCTATTCTACTACTTTAATCTATTCTGATCTATTCTATTCTACTACTTTAATCTATTCTATTCTGATCTATTCTATTCTACTACTTTAATCTATTCTATTCTGATCTATTCTATTCTACTACTTTAATCTATTCTGATCTATTCTATTAAACTCTGATCTATTCTACTACTTTAATCTATTCTATTCTGATCTATTCTATTCTACTACTTTTATCTATTCTATTCTGATCTATTCTATTCTGATCTATTCTATTCTACTACTTTAATCTCTTCTGATCTATTCTATTAAACTCTGATCTATTCTACTACTTTAATCTATTCTATTCTGATCTATTCTATTCTACTACTTTTATCTATTCTATTCTGATCTATTCTAGTCTGATCTATTCTATTCTACTACTTTAATCTATTCTGATCTATTCTATTAAACTCTGATCTATTCTACTACTTTAATCTATTCTATTCTGATCTATTCTATTCTACTACTTTTATCTATTCTATTCTGATCTATTCTATTCTACTACTTTAATCTATTCTATTCTACTACTTTAATCTATTCTATTCTGATCTATTCTATTCTGATCTGTTCTATTAAACTCTGATCTATTCTATTAAACTCTGATCTATTCTATTCTGATCTATTCTATTAAACTCTGATCTATTCTATTCTGATCTATTCTATTCTGATCTATTCTATTCTACTACTTTAATCTATTCTATTCTGATATATTCTATTCTACTACTTTAATCTATTCTATTCTGATCTATTCTATTCTACTATAATCTATTTTGATCTATTCTATTCTGATCTATTCTATTCTACTACTTTTATCTATTCTATTCTGATCTATTCTGATCTATTCTATTCTACTACTTTAATCTATTCTATTCTGATCTATTCTATTCTACTACTTTAATCTATTCTATTCTGATCTATTCTATTCTACTACTTTAATCTATTTTGATCTATTCTATTCTACTACTTTAATCTATTCTATTCTGATCTATTCTATTCTACTACTTTAATCTATTCTATTCTGATCTATTCTATTCTACTACTTTAATCTATTCTATTCTGATCTATTCTATTCTACTACTTTAATCTATTCTATTCTGATCTATTCTATTCTACTACTTTTATCTATTCTATTCTGATCTATTCTATTCTACTACTTTAATCTATTCTGATCTATTCTATTAAACTCTGATCTATTCTACTACTTTAATCTATTCTATTCTGATCTATTCTATTCTACTACTTTTATCTATTCTATTCTGATCTATTCTATTCTGATCTATTCTATTCTACTACTTTAATCTATTCTATTCTGATCTATTCTATTAAACTCTGATCTATTCTATTCTGATCTATTCTATTCTACTACTTTAATCTATTCTATTCTGATCTATTCTATTAAACTCTGATCTATTCTATTCTGATCTATTCTATTCTACTACTTGAATCTATTCTATTCTGATCTATTCTATTAAACTCTGATCTATTCTATTCTGATCTATTCTATTCTGATCTATTCTATTAAACTCTGATCTATTCTATTCTGATCTATTCTATTCTGATCTATTCTATTCTACTACTTTAATCTATTCTGATCTATTCTATTAAACTCTGATCTATTCTACTACTTTAATCTATTCTATTCTGATCTATTCTATTCTACTACTTTAATCTATTCTATTCTGATCTATTCTATTCTACTACTTTAATCTATTCTATTCTGATCTATTCTATTCTACTACTTTAATCTATTCTATTCTGATCTATTCTATTCTACTACTTTAATCTATTCTATTCTGATCTATTCTATTCTACTACTTTAATTTATTCTATTCTGATCTATTCTATTCTACTACTTTAATCTATTCTATTCTGATCTATTCTATTCTACTACTTTTATCTATTCTATTCTGATCTATTCTATTCTACTACTTTAATCTATTCTATTCTGATCTATTCTATTCTGATCTATTCTATTAAACTCTGATCTATTCTATTCTGATCTATTCTATTCTATTCTGATCTATTCTATTCTACTACTTTAATCTATTCTATTCTGATCTATTCTACTACTTTAATCTATTCTATTTTGATCTATTCTATTAAACTCTGATCTATTCTATTCTGATCTATTCCATTCTATTCTGATCTATTCTACTACTTTAATCTATTCTATTCTTATCTATTCTATTAATCTCTGATCTATTCTATTCTGATCTATTCTATTCTACTACTTTAATCTGTTCTATTCTGATCTATTCTATTCTACTACTTTAATCTATTCTATTCTGATCTATTCTATTAAACTCTGATCTGTTCTATTTTGATCTATTCTATTCTATTCTGATCTATTCTACTACTTTAATCTATTCTATTCTGATCTATTCTATTCTACTACTTTATTCTATTCTATTCTGATCTATTCTACTACTTTAATCTATTCTAGTCTGATCTATTCTATTCTGATCTATTCTACTACTTTAATCTATTCTATTCTGATCTATTCTATTCTACTACTTTAATCTATTCTAGTCTGATCTATTCTATTCTGATCTATTCTACTACTTTAATCTATTCTATTCTGATCTATTCTATTCTACTACTTTAATCTATTCTATTCTGATCTATTCTATTCTACTACTTTAATCTATTCTATTCTGATCTATTCTATTAAACTGATCTATTCTATTCTGATCTATTCTACTACTTTAATCTATTCTATTCTGATCTATTCTATTCTACTACTTTAATCTACTCTATTCTGATCTATTCTATTCTAATACTTTAATCTATTCTATTCTGATCTATTCTATTCTACTACTTTAATCTATTTTATTCTGATCTATTCTATTCTACTACTTTTATCTATTCTATTCTGATCTATTCTATTCTACTATTTTAATCTATTCTATTCTGATCTATTCTATTCTTCTACTTTAATATATTCTATTCTGATCTATTCTACTACTTTAATCTATTCTATTCTGATCTGTTCTACTACTTTAATCTATTCTATTCTGATCTATTCTATTCTACTACTTTAATCTATTTTATTCTGATCTATTCTATTCTACTACTTTTATCTATTCTATTCTGATCTATTCTATTCTACTATTTTAATCTATTCTATTCTGATCTATTCTATTCTACTACTTTAATCTATTCTATTCTGATCTATTCTACTACTTTAATCTATTCTATTCTGATCTGTTCTACTACTTTAATCTATTCTATTCTGATCTATTCTATTCTACTACTTTTATCTATTCTATTCTGATCTATTCTATTCTACTACTTTAATCTATTCTATTCTGATCTATTCTATTCTACTACTTTAATCTATTCTATTCTGATCTATTCTATTCTACTACTTTAATCTATTCTATTCTGATCTATTCTATTCTACTACTTTTATCTATTCTATTCTGATCTATACTATTCTGATCTATTCTATTCTACTACTTTAATCTATTCTGATCTATTCTATTAAACTCTGATCTATTCTACTACTTTAATCTATTCTATTCTGATCTATTCTATTCTACTACTTTTATCTATTCTATTCTGATCTATTCTATTCTGATCTATTCTATTCTACTACTTTAATCTATTCTATTCTGATCTATTCTATTAAACTCTGATCTATTCTATTCTGATCTATTCTATTCTACTACTTTAATCTATTCTATTCTGATCTATTCTATTAAACTCTGATCTATTCTATTCTGATCTATTCTATTCTACTACTTTAATCTATTCTATCCTGATCTATTCTTTTAAACGCTGATCTATTCTATTCTGATCTATTCTATTCTGATCTATTCTATTAAACTCTGATCTATTCTATTCTGATATATTCTATTCTGATCTATTCTATTCTACTACTTTAATCTATTCTATTCTGATCTATTCTATTCTACTACTTTAATCTATTCTATTCTGATCTATTCTATTCTACTACTTTAATCTATTCTATTCTGATCTATTCTATTCTACTACTTTAATCTATTCTATTCTGATCTATTCTATTCTACTACTTTAATCTATTCTATTCTGATCTATTCTATTCTACTACTTTAATTTATTCTATTCTGATCTATTCTATTCTACTACTTTAATCTATTCTATTCTGATCTATTCTATTCTACTACTTTTATCTATTCTATTCTGATCTATTCTATTCTACTACTTTAATCTATTCTATTCTGATCTATTCTATTCTGATCTATTCTATTAAACTCTGATCTATTCTATTCTGATCTATTCTATTCTATTCTGATCTATTCTATTCTACTACTTTAATCTATTCTATTCTGATCTATTCTACTACTTTAATCTATTCTATTTTGATCTATTCTATTAAACTCTGATCTATTCTATTCTGATCTATTCCATTCTATTCTGATCTATTCTACTACTTTAATCTATTCTATTCTGATCTATTCTATTAATCTCTGATCTATTCTATTCTGATCTATTCTATTCTACTACTTTAATCTGTTCTATTCTGATCTATTCTATTCTACTACTTTAATCTATTCTATTCTGATCTATTCTATTAAACTCTGATCTATTCTATTCTGATCTATTCTATTCTATTCTGATCTATTCTACTACTTTAATCTATTCTATTCTGATCTATTCTATTCTACTACTTTATTCTATTCTATTCTGATCTATTCTACTACTTTAATCTATTCTATTCTATTCTGATCTATTCTATTCTACTACTTTAATCTATTCTAGTCTGATCTATTCTATTCTGATCTATTCTACTACTTTAATCTATTCTATTCTGATCTATTCTATTCTACTACTTTAATCTATTCTAGTCTGATCTATTCTATTCTGATCTATTCTACTACTTTAATCTATTCTATTCTGATCTATTCTATTCTACTACTTTAATCTATTCTATTCTGATCTATTCTATTCTACTACTTTAATCTATTCTATTCTGATCTATTCTATTCTACTACTTTAATCTACTCTATTCTGATCTATTCTATTCTAATACTTTAATCTATTCTATTCTGATCTATTCTATTCTACTACTTTAATCTGTTTTATTCTGATCTATTCTATTCTACTACTTTTATCTATTCTATTCTGATCTATTCTATTCTGATCTATTCTACTACTTTAATCTATTCTATTCTGATCTATTCTATTCTACTACTTTAATCTACTCTATTCTGATCTATTCTATTCTAATACTTTAATCTATTCTATTCTGATCTATTCTATTCTACTACTTTAATCTATTCTATTCTGATCTATTCTATTCTACTACTTTTATCTATTCTATTCTGATCTATTCTATTCTACTATTTTAATCTATTCTATTCTGATCTATTCTATTCTACTACTTTAATCTATTCTATTCTGATCTATTCTACTACTTTAATCTATTCTATTCTGATCTGTTCTACTACTTTAATCTATTCTATTCTGATCTATTCTATTCTACTACTTTTATCTATTCTATTCTGATCTATTCTATTCTACTACTTTAATCTATTCTATTCTGATCTGTTCTACTACTTTAATCTATTCTATTCTGATTTATTCTATTAAACTGATGTATTCTATTCTGATCTATTCTATTCTACTACTTTAATCTATTCTATTCTGATCTATTCTATTAAACTGATCTATTCTATTAAACTGATCTATTCTATTCTGATCTATTCTACTACTTTAATCTATTCTATTCTGATCTATTCTATTCTACTACTTTAATCTACTCTATTCTGATCTATTCTATTCTAATACTTTAATCTATTCTATTCTGATCTATTCTATTCTACTACTTTAATCTATTCTATTCTGATCTATTCTATTCTACTACTTTTATCTATTCTATTCTGATCTATTCTATTCTACTATTTTAATCTATTCTATTCTGATCTATTCTATTCTACTACTTTAATCTATTCTATTCTGATCTATTCTATTCTACTACTTTAATCTATTCTATTCTGATCTATTCTATTCTACTACTTTAATCTATTCTATTCTGATCTATTCTATTCTACTACTTTTATCTATTCTATTCTGATCTATTCTATTCTGATCTATTCTATTCTACTACTTTAATCTATTCTATTCTGATCTATTCTATTCTACTACTTTTATCTATTCTATTCTGATCTATTCTATTCTACTACTTTAATCTATTCTATTCTGATCTATTCTATTCTACTACTTTAATCTATTCTATTCTGATCTATTCTATTCTACTACTTTAATCTATTCTATTCTGATCTATTCTATTCTACTACTTTAATCTATTCTATTCTGATCTATTCTATTCTACTACTTTTATCATTCTATTCTACTACTTTAATCTATTCTATTCTGATCTATTCTATTCTACTACTTTAATCTATTCTATTCTGATCTATTCTATTCTACTACTTTAATCTATTCTATTCTGATCTATTCTATTCTACTACTTTAATCTATTCTATTCTGATCTATTCTATTCTACTACTTTAATCTATTCTATTCTGATCTATTCTATTCTACTATCTATTCTATTCTATCTATTCTATTCTACTACTTTAATCTATTCTATTCTGATCTATTCTATTACTATCTATTCTATTCTGATCTATTCTATTCTACTACTTTAATCTATTCTATTCTGATCTATTCTATTCTACTACTTTAATCTATTCTATTCTGATCTATTCTATTCTACTACTTTTAATCTATTCTATTCTGATCTATTCTATTCTACTACTTTTATCTATTCTATTCTGATCTATTCTATTCTAATCTATTCTATTCTACTATTCTATTCTATTCTATTCTATTCTGATCTATTCTATTCTACTACTTTAATCTATTCTATTCTGATCTATTCTATTCTACTACTTTAATCTATTCTATTCTGATCTATTCTATTCTACTACTTTAATCTATTCTATTCTGATCTATTCTATTCTACTACTTTAATTTATTCTATTCTGATCTATTCTATTCTACTACTTTAATCTATTCTATTCTGATCTATTCTATTCTACTACTTTTATCATTCTATTCTACTACTTTAATCTATTCTATTCTGATCTATTCTATTCTATTCTGATCTATTCTATTCTACTACTTTAATCTATTCTATTCTGATCTATTCTATTCTACTACTTTAATCTATTCTATTCTGATCTATTCTATTCTACTACTTTAATTTATTCTATTCTGATCTATTCTATTCTACTACTTTAATCTATTCTATTCTGATCTATTCTATTCTGATCTATTCTACTCTGTTCTCTATTCTGTTTTGTTCTTCGCTCTTGTATTCTATTTTATTCCATTCTATGCTTTTCTATTGTGATTTTACATGTGGTAACTCTCTTAATAATGTTGATCAGTTGAATCTGAATGTTGTGTCTGAAAAAGAGTGAAACTAAAATCTGTGATCTGAACTTAAAAATAAAAGCTGTATTTAAAGAGCGTGTGGAATCACATGTATAATTAGAGCTTTTACACGCATATATCTCCGTGTCATCTGTGTTTCACTATAATTAAGACAGAAATATGAGACGGCTTCCTCTTTGTCTGTGTCTCAAAGTGAAACAGGCCTCAGAGTTGAACCCCCAGAAACCACCATTCCCCTGCAGCATGACGATATATGACCAGTATGATATGACTGCATGAATGTATCACGTGTGTTCATGTGTGCATCTGTGTTCATGCTCTCTCAGGTGGTGAGTCGTGTGGCGGGGCAGCAGGGCTATGACATGGAACTTGGGTATCGATTACTGGCCGTCTGTGCCGCAAACCGGGACAAATTTACCCCCAAATCAGCAGGTGAGACTCTGTGATGGTCTCAACACCCTTATTTGGGGATTCTTTACAGTGTTACAGCAGTGATTTATGATATGAGCTCATGAATTAAAGTCAAAAGGGCTCTTTAACTATTCGTGGTCCAGCAGCTTTCAGTGGAAGAGTCACAAATCTCAGAGTTTTTTTGGCTGGTGGTTTGAGGTGGTTGTGTTACGGTCTGAGGATGATTCTGTCCTCAGAACAGCACTGACTGAAAATAGACTGAAGATGGTCTAGACAGGGTGTGTGAGGGTTTTCTCTCTTGGGATATCAGGCTCTTGCTATTGTAAAGAAGACTAAAAACAAGTAAAGGCAGCTCAGGTGAGACTGAACGTTTATAAACGCTAAATGTGACAATAGGATACATTTCGGATTACTGAATGACTTTAACACGTACTGGAAAAGTGTTTGATCATCTGATTATAATTTAAAAGGAGAAACCAGCGTTAAACTCACTTGTAAAAGCTCTCTAGACTCGATTGTGTTTGGTCATTTGCAGCATTCTCTGCTTACTAAAATTAATAATAAATGTTATTATTTGTATTATTAGTATGGCACCTTTCATACTTCAAGTGTAGCTCAAAGTGATTCACATATTAGAAATTAAAAGTTAAATAAATTATACTATATATATATATATTTTTTTTTTAATGAAATGGACATTTTATTAGTAATATTAATAATACATAATAATAATAATAATTAATAATAAGTAATATTATTAATAATAAGTAATAATAAGTAATATTATTAATAATAAGTAATAATAAGTAATATTTCTAATACATAATAATAAGTAACATTAATAATAAATAATAATCATAATAATTACTAATAAGTAATATAAATAATAATATGAATAATAAGTATTATTAAGAATAAATAATAATAATAATAAGTAATATTATTAATAATAATAATAATCATAAGTAATAGTAATTAATATTAATAATAAATGTTATTATTTGTATTATTAGTATGGCACCTTTCATACTTCAAGTGCAGCTCAAAGTGCTTCACATATTAGAAATTAAAAGTTAAATAAATTATACATAT
Source organism: Xyrauchen texanus (assembly GCF_025860055.1). Classification (NCBI taxonomy): domain Eukaryota; kingdom Metazoa; phylum Chordata; class Actinopteri; order Cypriniformes; family Catostomidae; genus Xyrauchen; species Xyrauchen texanus. The sequence continues at coordinate 39,235,051 of NC_068308.1, read as the reverse complement.
ATATATATATATATATATATATATATATATATATATTTATATATATATATATGTAAATGGACATTTATATAAGTAATATTAATAATAATAATAATAATAATAATAATAATAATATTTAATAATAAGTAATATTATTAATAATAAGTAATAATAAGTAATATTTCTAATACATAATAATAAGTAACATTAATAATAAATAATAATCATAATAATTACTAATAAGTAATATAAATAAATAATAATAATATTGAATAATAAGTATTATTAATAATAAATAATAATAATAAGTAATATTATTAATAATAATAATAAGTAATAGTAATTAATATTAATAATAAATGTTATTATTTGTATTATTAGTATGGCACCTTTCATACTTCAAGTGCAGCTCAAAGAGCTTCACATATTATAAATTAAAAGTCTACGGAAGTGACTGCATTAATATAAATAAATTATAAATATATATATATATATATATATATATATATATATTTGAAATGAAATGGACATTTTATATAAGTAATAATAATACATAATAATAATAGTATTTAATAATAAGTAATATTAATAATAAATAATAATAATAAGTAATAGTAATAATAATAATAATTAATATTAATAATACATAATAATTAATAATAAGTAATATACATAAATTATAATAATAATTAATAAGTAATATAAATAAATAATAAGTAATAATAAGTCATATAAATAAATAGTAATTAATATTAATATTAAATGTTATTATTTGTATTATTAGTATGGCACCTTTCGTACTTCAAGTGCCGCTCAAAGAGCTTCACATATTAGAAATTAAAATTCTAAGGAAGTG
>NC_068308.1:39221716-39229216 GCF_025860055.1 Xyrauchen texanus | reverse complement strand
TTGTAACTGTTTTATTTTATTTAGGATGTTTTCTATTAAATGAGACAAAGAAATATATATTTAACTGTTTAATATTTATAATTTATTTTATAATGCAACATTTTAAAATTTAATTTGTATGTTTAACTTAAGATTGTAAACAAATTTAATATAATTTATTATTATTTATTTATTTATTTTAGGGTTTTTTCTATAAAATGAGACTAATTAATTTTTTTAAATGTTTAATATAATATTTATAACTTAACTATCATACAAAAAAATTATAATATTACATTTTTGTATTATTTGTAAATGAATCATAAAATTATTAACATGCAATATTATTTATGAAGTATTGAAATCTTTATTTATTAACTTTTTTTTTGTTGCCGTTTTTGGCATTTAAACGAAATTGTTTATTTTTCTCCAGGGGAACTATGGAGGGCAGCAGTATGGAAACGGGCAGTTTTCCACTCAACAGGGGCAATATCCTAATTCTACCCCCACCAGAGCCCTGTCCTCACCCCATTACCCCACTCAGAGAATGCCAGGACAGCCCGGGACTCCAGAACTATACCCGTCCAGTGGCGCGGGACAGTTCTACAAGGTCCATTTAAGAAGCCTCTAGAATACTTAAAGTTCTGTAGATATTCTGATACTGGAAACTTTGCATTTGTTTATTAAAACCAAGTGATCTGCCGACCTAGTCAGCATATCAGGGCACTCAGCTCAGTATGTTTGGCACTTACATATGTGTCTTTCTCTCTGTCTGTATTGTAGGAGCCCAATAATAACTGTAACACAGTGAACCCTCAATATAACCAGCCCAACATGAGCGGGGTGAGTTAGTTGGATGTCTTGTCAGTGTTTAATGGTTTCTAGTTATTTATTTGTCTGTCGAAGGTTGTGGCTTCATGTTGGTTTGTGTTCTGTTGACGGGTTTGTAGCCTGCGCGGTCGATGGGCGGTTACCCCCACTCTCCCTTGCCGGGCAATCCCACGCCCCCTGTGACTCCAGGAAGGAACATACCTCCGTATATGTCACCAAACCAGGACGTGAAGCCGCAGTTTCCTCCTGATATTAAACCCAACATCAATGCGCTTCCTCCACCTCCAGGTACGAGCAGCAACTCAACACTTTTAGTCGTTATTTACCATTTCGAATGCAAAATATGACATTTATGTGATATGATCATCTTATAATTTCAGGATCGTTGTCTTGTTTTCTAGGTAACTCTAACGAGGAATTGCGCCTGACGTTCCCGGTTCGGGATGGTGCGGTTCTGGAACCGTTCAGACTTGAGCACAATCTGGCTGTCAGTAATCATGTCTTCCACTTGAGACCCACCGTATACCAGACACTCATGTGGAGGTGAGTTACAACGTGAATATATATATTACATATATACCCTAACCATAACAGTATGTTTTGGGGGGGAGGGCATGCCTTGCACCCTGCCTGCCAGCTGGTCAACCCCGCCTACCTCGACCTGGGAGGAGACAGGAAAAAATAAATAAATAGAAAGTCCAACATGGAGTGTCAGCGAGAGAGAGAAACTCACTCACCGGTTCTCTGATGCCCCGTCGCGTAGCCCTCGATCACTCCTCCATCCTCTCAGGCGGACGGCAGCCACTCCTCCCCGGGCGGAACGGAGTCAGACCTCCGACCCCCAGTGGACAGAACGCCCCTCTGCGTTCCCGGCGACTCGTGGGGACAATCCTTTGCCCATGGCAGCGGCCCTACCGCTCCAGGCGGTCGGATAGTCCCTTCCCTCCTCCCCTCGCGGACGGCGCTCTTCTTTCGACCCCTCCGTGTTTCTGTGGGACGGCAGGGCACTCGTCCGCCCCTGGCAGCGGCTCCATCACTCCAGGTGGTCGAGGAGTCCAGTCCCCACTCGCCTCGCGGACGGCGGCCGTTCCCCGCGTCCGGGCGGTCAGGCTACCCCATCCCCCGGCGGATGGCAGCGGCGCTCCCCTGGTGGACAGCAGTGTCGAGGACACCGCAACGGGCATCCCTCCTCCTTCCCAGGTTTCGGCAACAGTGTAAGGGGGTTAAGGGAAAGGAGGAGGCGAGAACCGGCTTGACAATATAATAGTTTAATGAAGAAATAAATAATAAACACACAAACATAAACACACAGATCTGCCTGTAATTCTCTCTCTCTTGAACCATCGTCCCGGCCGCCTTTAGGCTGATTGGGGACCGGGCATGCGTTGTCCCAGCCCGGCCCCGCCCTCCTCCGCTCCACACTTTATATTATTAATAGTGCTGTCGATTTAACACATTAATTCTGTGTGATAAATTATATAAAAATTAAACAATTAATCGTGTCCCCATAATAAGAAAGATTCCTGAGCAATTGAAGCTTGAAGTACCACCTGTTTTCTTCAGTGGGCAGTAAGAGCAACTTCAGCAATCCATTTTGCAATTGAATTCGTCAATCAGTCCGAGTGGAGGTACAAAAGCCTTTAATGAACCTGTCAAAAGCCCTTTAAAATATCTTTTGTTTACAGCTTAGCTTTACCCATAAACCACATGCCACACTAACCACTTATGTATTTTAGTTGTTGTCATCATTTTACTTTCACATACTTTTATGCTTATTTTAAACATACTTTCATAAAGTATCACATAACATTATTTAGAGTCTGTGATTATTTTTCAATCGAGTCCACAAACAAAATAATCAGATGTATAGATCATTAGATAATCCACATGAAGCACAATGTTACATATGGCCACCAGGATATGGCGACAAATACATGACACAGACTCAATGATGACTCAAATGGCACAGAATGAAAGGTGCCAAATACACGACACAGACTCAATGATGACTCAAATGGCACAGAATGAAAGGTGCCAAATACATGACAATATAATGATGACTCAAATGGCACAGAACGAAAGGTGTCAAATACACGACACAGACTCAATGATGACTCAAATGGCACAGAATGAAAGGTGTCAAATACATGACACAGACTCAATGATGACTCAAATGGCACAGAATGAAAGGTGCCAAATACATGACACAGACTCAATGATGACTCAAATGGCACAGAATGAAAGGTGCCAAATACACGACACAGACTCAGTGATGACTCAAATGGCACAGAATGAAAGGTGCCAAATACATGACAATATAATGATGACTCAAATGGCACAGGACGAAAGGTGTCAAATACACGACACAGACTCAATGATGACTCAAATGGCACGGAATGAAAGGTGTCAAATACATGACACAGACTCAATGATGACTCAAATGGCACAGAATGAAAGGTGCCAAATACATGACACAGACTCAATGATGACTCAAATGGCACAGAATGAAAGGTGCCAAATACACGACACAGACTCAATGATGACTCAAATGGCACAGAATGAAAGGTGCCAAATACATGACAATATAATGATGACTCAAATGGCACAGGATGAAAGGTGTCAAATACATGACACAGACTCAATGATGACTCAAATGGCACAGAATGAAAGGTGCCAAATACATGACACAGACTCAATGATGACTCAAATGGCACAGAATGAAAGGTGCCAAATACACGACACAGACTCAATGATGACTCAAATGGCACAGAATGAAAGGTGCCAAATACATGACACAGACTCAATGATGACTCAAGTGGCACAGAATGAATGGTGTCAAATACATGACACAGACTCAATGATGACTCAAATGGCACAGAATGAAAGGTGCCAAATACATGACACAGACTCAATGATGACTCAAATGACACAGAATGAATGGTGCCAAATACACGACACAGTCTCAATGATGACTCAAATGGCACAGAATGAAAGGCGCCAAATACATGACACAGACTCAATGATGACTCAAATGGCACAGAATGAAAGGTGCCAAATACATGACAATATAATGATGACTCAAATGGCACAGAACGAAAGGTGTCAAATACACGACACAGACTCAATGATGACTCAAATGGCACAGAATGAAAGGTGTCAAATACATGACACAGACTAAATGTTGACTCAAATGGCACAGAATGAAAGGTGCCAAATACACGACACAGTCTCAATGATGACTCAAATGGCGCAGAATGAAAGGCGCCAAATACACGACACAGACTCAATGATGACTCAAATGGCACAGAATGAATGGTGCCAAATACATGACACAGACTCAATGATGACTCAAATGGCACAGAATGAAAGGCGCCAAATACACGACACAGACTCAATGATGACTCAAATGGCACAGAATGAAAGGTGCCAAATACACGACACAGACTCAATTATGACTCAGATGGCACAGAATGAAAGGCGCCAAATACACGACACAGACTCAATTATGACTCAGATGGCACAGAATGAAAGGTGCCAAATACACGACACAGACTCAATGATGACTCAAATGGCACAGAATGAAAGGCGCCACATACACGACACAGACTCAATGATGACTCAAATGGCACAGAATGAATGGTGCCAAATACATGACACAGACTCAATGATGACTCAAATGGCACAGAATGAAAGGAGCCAAATACACGACACAGACTCAATGATGACTCAAATGGCACAGAATGAAAGGCGCCAAATACACGACACAGACTCAATGTTGACTCAAATGGCACAGAATGAAAGGCGCCAAATACACAACACAGACTCAATGTTGACTCAAATGGCACAGAATGAAAGGTGCCAAATACACGACACAGTCTCAATGATGACTCAAATGGCGCAGAATGAAAGGCGCCAAATACACGACACAGACTCAATGATGACTCAAATGGCACAGAATGAAATGTGCCAAATACAAGACACAGACTCAATGATGACTCAAATGACACAGAATGAAAGGTGCCAAATACACGACACAGACTTAATGATGACTCAAATGACACAGAATGAAAGGCGCCAAATACACGACACAGACTAAATTATGACTCAGATGGCACAGAATGAAAGGCGCCAAATACACGACACAGACTCAATTATGACTCAGATGGCACAGAATGAAAGGTGCCAAATACACGACACAGACTCAATGATGACTCAAATGGCACAGAATGAAAGGTGCCAAATACACGACACAGACTCAATGATGACTCAAATGGCACAGAATGAAAGGCGCCAAATACACGACACAGACTCAATGATGACTCAAATGGCACAGAATGAAAGGCGCCAAATACACGACACAGACTCAATGATGACTCAAATGGCACAGAATGAAAGGCGCCAAATACACGACACAGACTCAATGATGACTCGATGATGAAAATCTTTGCTATCGTTGCTTTTTATATGTCTTTTTTATTAAAGATAATGTATCATTGTCTGTGCAATGTTCTTTAAAAAAATTAAGAGGATGCATATTTTTTTTTTATTACATTTTCTCAATGGAAACATGTCTCTGTAACAACAACAACAGACGAAGGTGCAATTAAAAGACAACAAATTTTAAAAAGCTGTTGTAAAATTAACGAAAAGTTTTATATTGAGTTTTTGTTTTAGTGTCCGTTAACGATAATAACACTGAATTTGAAGCGGTTGTAAAATAACCAATATACACACACTTTCAACTGCACATCAGCTGAATTCTATTCTATGGAGTGGTGGTGGTGTAGTGGTCTAAGCAAATAACTGGTGATCTAGTAATCAGAAGGACGCAAGGCACTTAACTCCAGGTTGCTCCGGGGGGATTGTCCCTGTAATAAGGGCTCTGTAAGTCGCTTTGGATAAAAGTGTCTGCCAAATGCATAAATGTAAATGTATGCGATTCTTAACATGGCAAATTGTTTCAGGTCTGATCTGGAGCTGCAGTTCAAGTGTTATCATCATGAGGACAGACAGATGTACACTAACTGGCCGGCGTCGGTGCAGGTCAGCGTCAATGCTACACCCCTAACCATCGAACGCGGTGAAAAGACTTCACATAAACCCCTGCATCTTAAACACGTGTGTCAACCCGGACGCAACACCATCCAGATTACCGTGACAGCGTGCTGTTGTGTGAGTATTAACACACACGTATGTAAAACAATGTGCTTTGACATAAGATAAACAAAGTTTAGTGAGGGAGGGAGGGGGGTCTATTTGTTAAGAGTTTAATTCAAATGCGAAACAAGATGATTTTTCTTACCCCAATAGTTTTTTCTTGTATTAAGCAAAAACCTCTTTTAAAACCACTTTTATGAGAAAAAAACAATATTCATGTGCCAAGTATTTTCCTATTTGCTTCATGAAAAATAATTGAAACATATAATATCACATATCATTATTTAGAGAAGGTGATTATCTTTCAAACGAGTCCACACACAAGATAATCTGATGTATAGATCATTAGATAATCCACATGAAGCACAATGTTACATATGGCCACCAGGAGATGGCGCCAAATACACGACACAGACTCAATGATGACTCAAATGGCACAGAATGAAACTCATTCTGTGAAATCTCATGACTAAAATCATGTATGCATGCTATGCAAACCTTTAGTCATTGTTGTGTTTGCATGTGTAATTAGTTCTTACGTACGATTATTATGTTTTATTTGTTTGGAGATGCTTTTAGGCACTATGATACATTTGTATAACTTTTGATTGCTTTGTCATATCAACATAAAAAAAAATCTCAGTTACAGTTGACATGATTGGGAACAAAACAAAAGCAGTTTATATTATATATAATATATATATATATATATAAAATGTCAAATCTGAAAAATAATAATAAGAAAAATGTAACATTTTTGGCTCTTTTTTTGTGTGTTTGTGATTTTTCACCAATTTCGAAGGCGGAGAGTCTCAGAAATTATGATAATCTATATCTTTAAAAATTGAAATAGATTATCATATATTTGTTTGTTTTAAAGGAAATTAATTAAAAAAAAATATTCTATCTAGAATTTTATGGTATTTAGACTCAATTCGATTTTTTAAATTACAAAATTATAAACATTTTATATAAAATAAACAGATTTAATATTAGTTTCAGTTCTGAAAAAACATAAACGTTATTAATCTGACAAAGTAAGAAAAGTGTATGTTTGGAGCATTTGCTGCCATGTGGTGAAATAACAGTAAAGGCCAGTAGGTGGCTATAGTGAGCCATCGATAAAGAAGTGCTTAGGCAATTTAATCCAATGAAACCTAATTTCTTGATATTTTATGAAGTTATAAATTTACTTTTATACTTAAAATCATGAAAGACTATTATTTTGCAAAGTTTAGCATTTGCATTAGCATTTAGGTGGTTAACCACCTGTTTTGAAGAGTCAGTTTTTGCAATAATGCTACATGTTTCTTACAGTCAAATCTGATGTAACAATGAGAAGACATAAAGTAAGCTACTGTTGTTGATTATTTATTTCAGACATCAAACATAAAAATTAAATAACTCAGTAGAGTTAATGAATTCACAATTCAATAAAACAAAAATTAATAAAGAGTTATGAACAGCAGTAAACAGTCGTAACTCTGCCACAATAAATTAATGCATTTTTATTACCTGAATATATTTATTTGT
>NC_068308.1:39179216-39211716 GCF_025860055.1 Xyrauchen texanus | reverse complement strand
GAAACACAGACAAACAAACGTCCGCTATTATACTGCGTGCAACTCCATGTTATTGTTCCAGTTTTGGGTTGTTTATATTTTGTTGTTGTTGTTTTTTTTCCACTCAAACCTGCAGTACAGTTTCGTCCTTAAAGGGACAGTACACCCAAAAATGATAATTCTCTCATAATTTACTCACCCTCATGTCATCCCAGATGTGTATGACCTTCTTTCTTCTGCAGAACTCAAATGAAGATTTTTAGTCCTTACAATGCAAGTGAATGAATAGTGGCCAGAACTTTGAAGCTCCAAAAAGCACATAAATGCAGCATATCTTATCCATATGACTCCAGTGGTTTAATCCATGTCTTCTGAAGCGATATGATAGGTGTGGGTGAGAAACAGTCCTTTTTGACTATAAATCTTCACTTTTACTTTCACATTCTGAAAGTGAAAGTGAAAGTAGAGATTTACAATAAAACAATATTTAAATATTGATTCATGTTGTAATGGGAGCATTTGAAACTCTCCTTCATAAAGACCTTTACGGATCTTTTTTTGTGAATCAGTGATGCAGAGTGCGTATCAAACTGAATTTCATAAAGCGAGGCTTCGTTTCGCCATTGGTTTCAAAACGATCCGAAATGTTTCGCGATTTGATGCTAAGGGGTGTTGACCCCACAGCGAACTCCCGAATCTGTGTCAAATGTATGGTTGAAACTGATCTTAAGTCAGTTTAGCAATAACTTCAAATTCATATAGCTGGTTTCAATTTAACCCTTTAAGCTCGGATGGGCTCGCCGAGAAAAATAAATTGTCAATATATTAATAAATACAGTCTTGAACAACACAAAATATGTATCGTTTGAAAGCCTAGAAGCTCTGCTTACCATTGCATGTCGGCATTATGACCAAAACTGAACAAGTGCTTTGAAATTTGCTAGTGCTTTGAAAGTGTTACGTTTTGATCATTTATATAAAAAAAGTTGCACTATAAATGAAATTATTGCAATTAGTAAGAGCATCAAACTGATCAAATATTCATGTGTCATATGTTGTTAGAAAGCTCTTATAGAGTAAAATACAACCAGACTATTTGTTTTACTCACAGACAAAAATATAGCAAGTAACAGCTAAATATATGTATATTTGACAGTTATGTTGGTGTTGCTGATATGCCGCGTTATTGCTTATAACTTCACGGAACATAAAACATCACACATCATTATTTAGAGGAGGTGATTATCTTTCAATCGAGTCCACACACAAGATAATCAGATGTATAGATCATTAGATAATCCACATGAAGCACAATGTTACATATGACCACCAGGAGATGGCGCCAAATACACGACACAGACTCAATGATGACTCAAATGACACAGAATGAAACTCACTCTGTGAAATCTCATGACTAAAATCATGTCTGCATGCTATGCAAACCTTTAGTCATTGTTGTGTTTGCATGTGTAATTAGTTCTTATGTACAATTATTATCTTTTATTTGTTTGGAGAGGCTTTTGGACACTATGATAAATAACTTTTGACTGACTTTTGACTGTATTTCTGTGCAATGATACCAAACACCTTTAATTTCGGGTATGCCACTGAAACAGGAAATCTTTAAAAACACCTTCCGAGCTTAAAGGGTTCATTTGATATCGTTTAGTTATGTTCTCAAAAATGAAAATATATTGCTTTAAAAAATGTACATAGCGTTGTCATGGTTACCACTTTTCTTCCGATTGCATTTACGCCTCTGTGACCAGCAGATGTCCTCAGCGTGCGGTGTTGCTAGCGCTCGAAAACAGTTTGCGAAGCGGATCAGTTGATTCAACGTTTTGGAAAAATTTGTTTCTCCCGTCACTACTTTTATGATACATTTACGGTCTTTTTTTTTGTCCTTTATGGAGCTTGACAGACATCTCAATGAATTGATGTTGTATGGAAAATAGTTCCATGAGCACTACAATATGGACTACACAAGGGTGAATAAATAATGTCAGAATTTTCATTTTTCTTCCTCAAACTGTTTGTCAAAACATTGCAGGCTTTCGTCTTACGTCTTAGTACACTACATCTGATGCAGTTGTGTTTTTTGATCTCATGTAAATATATCAGTGTATCATTTTGCACGGTTCCGCGTTTTAATTTTTCATCCATTTTTCTTCACCGCTGTAAGTCCATGAATATTCATTATGTGTGAGTGAGAGCGTGAAAGAGACCATCTGTTCGGAATGCAATCATAGCATACTGCGTACTGAACACTGCACAGTGTATACTGTATATTGCACACTGTTTTATGTTTTTTATATGTGAATTAGTATGTACAGAGAACCTTTTGAAACAGTAGTGTGCTACTGTTGTCCAGTTGTCATCTTGGAAATAAATATGGCTATTTCACATTATTATTATTATTATTATTTTTGTGTAAATGTGCATAGTATACATACTAGATATACAACATAAAATGAGTTGCATGGTAGTATGCTGTTCTGAACATAGTCTCTGTGTGTACATCTTCATGTGTGTGTCACTATGCTTTCATAAACACATACAGACTGAGCACGTTTGGTTGAGCTCTCAAAAAATACATCTCAGAAAACCAATAATGTATAGAGCTATCAAAGGATTTATGTTAATATGAGAGTTATCGTTAAGGTGTACACGTAAATATAGCATTGTGTGAAATAGATCTTTAAGGGAGCTTTTGTATAAGCTTTAAATCTGTGTTTTGCAACATCCTATGACTAAAAATACATTGTTATTGTTACACTATGTAGCAAATAAATACATTTAAAAAAGCTATACACATGCAAATAATTTTATAAATGACTTTGAGTATGTGACAGAAGTCTTCCCTGATTTTATGGAGAAAAAAAATCATTTTAATCTGATTCTAAACCATTTTTATCACTAAAATCACTACAAACATTGAACGAGATGACTTGAGATCTTGTCTTCATTAAGTGAATTGTATATGTCGACTTATAAATCATGGCTGTTGTTATAACACTGTGCAAATATGAAATAAAGTATTTCATTGTGGGGTTTTTCTTACATGATCTGTGCTCATTCTGTACGGACCAAACTTCAGTCAAATTTGTCTCTAATCACTAGCCAAACACACTTTTGACATATTTGCTAACGTGGTATATTTAAGATAGTTGAAGTGTGCATGGATAAAAGCTACAGTCATTTTATGGCAAAGAATGATTGTATGTGGGTGAATCTCACAAAACCTGTCACGAATGTGTCCTGGTCATATTTCACCCCAAAATAAACAGAAAAAAACTAAACAAAAATTAACAGTAAAAATTCAGCTTTTTTAATTAATATTTATTTTTATGAGAAACACAATTAAGCTTTTTTTGTGAGGTTTGCCCATTTGTAATTAATAATATATTTTAATTTAATTTTACTGCTATTCATATACATTTATTATGTATTATTATTTATTTTTTACGTTTATTATTATTAATATTATTTTTTTATTTTTTTCATTCATCAGTGGTTGTTTTTGCGTGTTTTTAGATTTATATATTATTCTAAATTTTATTTAATTTTTAAAATAATTTGAATAATTAATTTATTGATATTCACAGATATTGTCAAAATGACATGTCAATCACACATATGTTTTCAGTGTTCAAAAATGAACATGTGACTGACACTCTGAAACGCTTCCGTGTGCGCGTTCAGCTCTTCCTGTGAGTCTGTTCAGTTGTGCGCGCGACAGATGTTGTAGTCGGTAAACGGAACAAACATGTTGATCATCAGTAACCGGGTAAAATTATGTTCGCTGGCGTTTACCGCGGCGCGCATGTACACCACCGGAGCTCAAGCTAACAACAACCCAGTGGTGTTCTTCGACATCGCGGCGGATAACCAGCCGCTCGGCAGGGTCACCTTCGAGGTAAGTCACAATGAATCCTACTATGCTGACGGTTTGTCTCATGAATATTAATGACGTTCGTCTATTTGGTTTATCTGATTGGCTGACACACGCTTGACGCTAGACAGCTCGCGAATGAACGAATCCTACTGCGGCTACTGAATATTAATTAGGCTGTGTGATTAGACGCTAAACCAAAGGCAACACGGACTAATTAATATTCATTATATCAGCCTTTTCCGTAGTAGTAAACCCATGACCTATAAATAATTAATATAACTGTTTGAATGAGCCCAAAATATTTGCATTTATAAGACTGTAGGCCATAAAGTGTTTCTTAAACATTTGGAATATTGTTTATAAAAAGTTTGAATGTGGAGTGGTGGTGGTGGTGTACTGGGCTAAAGCACATAACTGGTAATCAGAAGGTTGCTGGTTCGACCCCCACAGCCACCACCATTGTGTCCTTGAGCAAGGCACTTAACTCCAGGTTGCTCCGTGGGGTTGTCCCTGTAATAAGGGCACTTCGGATCAAAGCGTCTACCAAATGCATAAATATAAATGTAATTAAATGATTTGCATGTTGGCTTTATGTGTAGTTATTTAAAGAGTTTTAATGAGTTTATCACCTTCATTCTCTTCCATCAGCTGAATGCAGACGTTGTGCCCAAAACAGCAGGTAAGAGCACTTCAGGACAGGACACACTCATAATTTGTCATGTAGGTGTATTATATAACCATTGTTGTTTTCTGTAGAGAACTTCAGGTCGCTTTGCACAGGTGAACATGGATTTGGATACAAAGGCTCCATCTTCCACAGAGTGATTCCACAGTTCATGTGTCAGGTAACACGATCTGATCATTTCTGTACAGGAACATGATTAGACTTGCATTTAATAATGCCGGGATTAAAGTACTTCTAGGTTTGGCAATGGGTTGATACTCTTTCTGCAGAATTACACAGGTGTCATGACTGACTAATCCTTTATTAAAGAAACTCATGACATTTCCAGCAGTGTCGGTACGTTTTCAACAATAGTATATTCTCATGTAATTATTGCATGCATGAAGTTTTATGAGCTCATAATAATTTAGAGATTACATGGAATATTTGTACTTCTAAAAGTGTGTTAATATATCAACTTTAACAGTGCGTAAAATATCATTTTTCCCTTATATGTAGAGAAATGTACATTTTAAACATCCATATGAAGTCATTTCACATCTAACAATAATATTGTAATTTAACATATATGATTTATTTGTTACATTTTGAAGTATGCACAAATAAATGTGTCGTTTTAATAAATGAAAACCATCTTTTTGTGTATGAGAAAGCACAAAAATAATTTTAAATGAATGTTTGTTTTTTTCGTTAAAGGTAATTACCCTTAAATTCCTGGTGCTGATGCAATTAATATGATTAAAAGCATTATTGATGTGCAGGGAGGAGATTTTACAAACCACAACGGAACCGGAGGAAAATCCATCTATGGAGCGAGATTTCCTGACGAGAACTTTAGACTGAAACACACCGGACCAGGTGAAGCACACCTGTTCACTCTTGACCCAGCTGATGAGTCTCTTTAGTCTGTGAAAGTTTTCATTCGTCCTTGTCATGGTGAATGTGAGTTCATTCATCAGTTCTCTGTAGGAACGTATGCCCGCCACTAGATGGCGCCATAACAACTGTTAATAACGAGAGTCTGATGACACCGTTTAATTGTATGGAAGCCCTGAACCGCAAGGTGGGAAAAGTTATTTGACTAGAATTTTTTTTTAGGTGCCTTCCTGAGACTATGTCCTACAAAAAAAGCAATTATGTGTTTAGAAAGTGTGTCGTCTCCCAAAAACATGTGTCCATTTTTGTCACGTCCGTAATGCAAATTCATTTCCCGATCTAAACTGGGAAAAACATGTCCAGACTGAAACTTTTATGATGTTTGGACTCTATCTGCAGGGATCTATGATTATACATAAAAATATTTTTATATTATGGTAATGAGTACTTTAAGTTAAATTTCAAATTTTCACTGAAAATAATTGTATTATGTATTATTTAAAAAAAAAAAAAAAAAAAAAGAAAAAAAACCATTTTGATACTGACATGACATATAAGAAAAATTTCAGGCCATGAAAATTAATTGAGATTTTTTTATTTTCAGAGAGAGGAAAAAAAAAACATTTTCAAAAATAAATAAATAAATAAAACATTTAAAAATCAAATAAAATAAAAAACATTGACCAAAAAAAAATTTAATATTCAGAGAAAATACATTGAATAAATAAATAAATAAATAAAACATTTAAAAAAAAAACAAAAAAAAACATAAAAAAAAATTAAATAAAATACAAAACTGTAAAAAATAAATAAAATACATTTCAGAGAGAGAATTTAAAATTATTTTTCAAAAAAATTATTAAAAAAAAAAAAAAATTTCAGAGAGAGGAAAAAAAAATTGATACTGAAAAATTCTCATACTTTTTATCCCCCCAGAAAAAAATAACAATAAAGATAATTATTTGCGAATAAATGTTTTTATGTTTTTGTTGGCACCTAGTGAATTTCTTTATTTCATTATTTTAATTTATTTTTTATTTTTTTTCCTTGCAGTTCAGGGCTTCCATATAATTTTGACAGAGAAACAAGAGTACATTGTCAATAACTTTATCTATAGCCTCTAGAAATGTAAAATAAAAATTCAAAGAAGTACATTTTGGTAAACAAAAAGTTTACGTGGCCTTTTATAACCGATTAGCCAATTAACAAAAGTGATCAATGCACGTCTGATCATTCGTCGATGAATTGTGCATATTTTCCATTTCGATTGTTTGTTTGTTTGTTTGTTTGTTTGTTTGTTTGTTTATTTATTGTGAATTCTGGGTCAATATTCTGTACATAAATTGTCATTTAAATTCACATATTTTGATGTTCAGTCAGCTGGTCATCACAACATAAACCTCAGCAGGGACGATGTGGGACTTTATTATTACATCTGTTAGCTGTAACCGCTAGCTGCTAAAAACGACCCATACAGAAGAAGTTATTCACAATGTTTTTGTGTTTGTGTTTATTTGAAGGTATTCTCTCTATGGCTAACGCTGGACCCAACACAAACGGATCCCAGTTCTTCATATGCACCGTTAAAACGGAGTGGTACATTAATGCATTCTGGTGTTGTGTGTTTGAGAGATGTTGAGAATGGAAGAAGCCGATATTGACCGTTTGTGCTGTTGTTGTTCAGGTTGGATGGACGGCACGTGGTGTTCGGCAGCATTAAAGAAGGGATGGACGTGGTGAGGAAGGTTGAAGCTTTGGGTTCTCGATCTGGCAGAACCGCCAAGAGAATCAGCATCACCGACTGCGGAGAACTCAAGTAGAGAGTCACTGAAACGCTGAAGCTGAAGCAAATAACGCACTCACCCTCATGTTGTTCCAAACCCGTATGCTGGAGAATTTTCCCATTCGGCTTTACTTAAGAAATGCGTTTTCTAAATTTTTCCTTTTGTTTTGCATGGAAAAATAACCGCTTTGCAACTACATGAGGGTGAGTAAATAATGACTGACTTGATATATTTGAACGAACTATTTCACTGTGAAAAACCTCCTTTTCGGGGCAATAATGCGCATTTGTTTTGTCGAGCTTCCGTTGTTATCGCACACATTTCAAGCAATAAAGATGAGAGCAATAAGAGATCCTGTCTTAGTGGTTTATTTGCATTCATAAGCATAAAACACACAATTTTATATTCCACATTATTTTGACATCGACAGTGGGCCAAAGGAAGTCCCGCCTCACATGTACAAGAGCCAATCACCTTTTAGAAACAGACCTTTGCAATCAACTCGAGAACGCGCTTGCGCATTAGCTATACAAGATGGGAAAATCGCATGACTGGACACTGGAATCTCCCGAGAGCGTTCCAAAGATGCCCGCCACTTGCGAAAAAGACTTCGAGTCCCATGATGCTTTGCAGGCGATGTGGGCGGAGCTTCCGGTTACGCGTAAACGATCGTTACGTACTAACGCAGCATTAATAACGACGGAAACTTGAGAACAAATGGTGATATTGTTCATCCCCACCTCTCTGTTAATGATTATGGTGATATTCAGGATGATGTCACAAATATAGAAGCATTTTAGTTATTTTGTCGAGTCTTTACCCGCCGATGGAGGAACATGAGAAGCTAGACTAACCTGAAAAGCGATGTAGCCTATTAGCGCCTTCACAGCTGTAAAGTTGGACATGTTTTGAGCGCTGTAGATATTTATGTTTATTTTAAAGCATGTATTGAGTTCTAGTCAGAACCTGAAGAGTTTGTTGTACCGGGGTGGTGGTCTAAACAGCAGGTTGCCCATGTTGTACAGGACTCACATCCCATTTATAGGATAAAATGCATATACGCAATGTGGAACATGACTCTCTATCTAGCTTTATAATTGTTAGCTTAAATGCACACTATCCATATGTAAATGCTATAACCTGCATTAAATGATTCAGTGTTGACTGAACAACTGATCCTGTTGATAGATTGAATGAGTGCTAGTTATTGTGCGCTCAAAATGTAATTTTGTGCATGCACAGATTGTCCGGGACATTTTTAAGACGTCTTACAACATTTAAAAAGGTAGAAGCTGCATGACATGCGAGCGAGCTGAGTACTGCTACACAGGAAACGCTAACCAATAGCACTTCTGCTGGCCAAGGGCATAGATTTGGCTTGAACATTGGGGGGGGGTGTTACCCCTTGAATCTACACCCCTGGTTTGGTATGCGCTCAGGGGAGGAATGTTATCCCATGAATTCGCCACAATTTACAAATGATCCTGTGTTGTACACTGCTGGACGGTTGTCTAATGTATATTAATGAGTTGGGCCGGCGCCATTGGATGGTTATCAAAGAGTCTCGGCTTGTTCTAATTAATATTTAAATATACCTCCTTTGCTTTAGGACTGTTGCCAAGAGCGTTGGCATAGTCTTGCCGAGCTTGGCCTTCCCTCCAGGACAATCCATCGTAAAATGAGCAGAAATACCATTAAAACATCTTTAAAGTAGTCGATGAGGATCATTTATAGTGACAATATGGTGCATATATTCGCTCAACTGACTTGCATAGTATAATGCAGGGCTGGACGGGTAATCTGGCATACCGGGAATTCTCCCGGTGGGCCGACGGGAGAACCGAGCGGGCCGGTGGGCCGCCACGTTATGCAGAACGGACCACAATACGGCGCCGCGATGTGCAGAAAAGGACAGCGAACACCCCTCACCCCCTCGTCGTTTTTACTCTCTGCGTTATAAAGTTTCCTGCTACAGTTTTCCCGCGAGTTAAAACACTCCAGGTGATTTCGTTTTTCAGTCAGTGACCTTTTGGCGTTCATTGTGATATAATCAGTGAACCAATCCTGAAGAAAGGACCAGATCTCGTTCACACAGCCAATCAGGTGAGAAGCCACTTACCCTTTCCATGTCAACTGAACTGCTGTTGTGTTTTTAGATTTGTTGTTTAGTTTTGCACTTCATGGCCACCGTAGTTTATCCACTTGTTGTCTACACATGCATCTAATGCAACTAAAGTCAAACCCAAGAGACTCGCGTGTATAAACATGTTTATTTGATGGGGAGAGTCATTCGTCATTCATCATTGAGCTAATGTGAGGGCAGGACAGGCATGAGAGAGAGAAGCATACTGTCGTTTTCATGCAAATCTTTCGTTTGTTTATTGTCAGACCTCAGCCATGTTCAAAACCTTTCAAACTCAACTTTAAGGTCAATAAGTACACATTGGTTTCCTGTGAATTAAAGATGAGCTTTTTCTTTTTGCGTTATTGTTTGATTTAATGCAAATCTACAACACAAATGTGTTACTGTAGTGTTCCTGGAGAAACAAAAGGGTGTTTTGACTTTTATTATTTTATTATGTTCCAAATTAAGTTTTTTTGGAACAAAAATCAGTCATATATTTGTAAAACATGATTATTTTTACTCTCTCATTCAAAGACGCTGGGTTTTGGTGCTGCTTCTCCTTTAAGACCTGAAAGTATACGCCCACTTTTCTGATTGGCTCTCTGCTCTTGACTGACACTTGCCATTATTGGATTTGAATGATGCTGCATCCAAGCCACTAGGTGTCCAAGTCCAAGACATCGTGAACAAAAACATACTATGTACATCTTTAAGGTTTGATGAGTCGATTGGGAGGGGGGCGGATGCAAATGTGTGACATCACAATGTGGAGGAAGTAGAGAACGAGTCGTTTTGGCAGCTTGGTTTAAACAAATGCTCCTATTGCAGTGAGGGGGACGTTTTGAGTTCTGAAACTTACAGTGTGTGTTTATAGTACAATGACCTCTCAAAGATCAATCAGGTTGAGCCTGGGTCGCCGGCGCAGTATTGACGCTGACTATCACCGCTGGAGTCGCTGAAGTTGTGCTGAGTGACTCCAGCCAGGTCTCCTTAGCAACCAAATTGCCCGGTTGCTAGGGAGGGTAGAGTCACATGGGGTAACCTCCTCGTGGTGGTGATTAGGGGTTCTCGCTCTCAATGGGGCGTGTGGTGAGTTGTGTGTGGATCGTGGAGAGTAGCATGAGCCTCCACATGCTGTGAGTCTCCTTAGCAACCAAATTGGCCCGGTTGCTAGGGAGGGTAGAGTCACATGGGGTAACCTCCTCGTGGTGGTGATTAGGGTTTCTCGCCCTCAATGGCACGTGTGGTGAGTTGTGTGTGGATCGTGGAGAGTAGCATGAGCCTCCACATGCTGTGAGTCTCCTTAGCAACCAAATTGGCCCGGTTGCTAGGGAGGGTAGAGTCACATGGGGTAACCTCCTCGTGGTGGTGATTAGTGGTTCTCGCCCTCAATGGCGCGTGTGGTGAGTTGTGTGTGGATCGTGGAGAGTAGCATGAGCCTCCACATGCTGTGAGTCTCCTTAGCAACCAAATTGGCCCGGTTGCTAGGGAGGGTAGAGTCACATGGGGTAACCTCCTCGTGGTGGTGATTAGTGGTTCTCTCAATGGCGCGTGTGGTGAGTTGTGTGTGGATCGTGGAGAGTAGCATGAGCCTCCACACGCTGTGAGTCTCCGCGGATGCACAACGAGTCACATGATCAGATGTGCGGATTGATGGTCTCAGAAGCGGACGCAACTGAGATTCGTCCTCCGCCACCCGGATTGAGGCGAGTAACCGCGCCACCACGAGGACCTACTAAGTAGTGGGAATTGTGTATTGCATATTGGGAGAAAAGGGGATTTAATGATGTCATGCGGTGGAACCATCAAGTAAAAGGTATTCAAATTGAAATAGTGTCCTTGAACCTCGAATACACAAGTGTACGCAACTTTCAAGGTAATTAAAATATTTTATTTTTTTTCTTACAAATATCCTGAATTTCGAAGTTTTCTCATGGTTACACCAAATGACCTGAACCAAATGCACCTTTTCATAAAAAATTTAAAAATATTGATATTTACCGATATGAGAAAATAACGATTTGTTTTTAAATCTTCACACACAGTCTTGAGGGTCTGTTTAAAGATTGTTGTCACATGACAACAACGTTTATACCTACATGTTGATTTCATAGCGTGACTTTGATTTGGTGGAAAAAAGTTCTATTTAAAATATTAATTCTATTTGAAAATTCTATTTAGAAAAATTGTTTCACTGCAGTAAAAAAAACAAATAGCGCAACTCATGCCAACATTTCTTTATTAAAGAATTTCAACTTTTAATGAGACTTTGACATTTTTTTATTATTATTTTAATCTATAAAATTAAAGATATTAATGAAATAAGTGTCTCTGTTACAGCTCTAGACTCTGTAAACAGCCAACAAAAACGTCTCTGGCGCTTTCGACCTGTCAATCATTTTAGTTTAGTCAATTAGTTGAAGCTGAATTATTGAGGCTTGATGCCATTTTTATGCCATGTTGTTCATAACAGTTGTCAGATGAGGGCTTGTTTTGCAGATCATTTGGTATCTTTGGAGTGCGGGTATTTGGAATGAGGGGCGTGGCTAATTATACCTCTCATTCTCGTGGAAGTACAACGGCTTAAATCACTTACAGCAACTTTAAGTAATTATTTTG
The DNA here is from genome assembly GCF_025860055.1 of Xyrauchen texanus. Lineage (NCBI taxonomy): Eukaryota > Metazoa > Chordata > Actinopteri > Cypriniformes > Catostomidae > Xyrauchen > Xyrauchen texanus. The sequence continues at coordinate 39,199,753 of NC_068308.1, read as the reverse complement.
TGTGAATTGCATTTGTAATGCATTTTTTTGTTCATTTATTAGACGTGGACAAAAAAATGTGCGTCACGTCATTGACCCAGTTTCGTTTAGTTTTTGTTTTTCATTTACTTTGCAATTTTTTATTATTTCAGTTTACCAAATGTTTATAAATCAATAGTTTTCATCTTTTTCAGTCAAATTATACATAATATAATTATATATATATATATATATATATATATATATATATATATATATATATATATATATACACTCACCTAAAGGATTATTAGGAACACATACTAATACTGTGTTTGACCCCTTTCGCCTTCAGAACTGCCTTAATTCTACGTGGCATTGATTCAACAAGGTGCTGAAAGCATTCTTTAGAAATGTTGGCCCATATTGATAGGATAGCATCTTGCAGTTGATGGAGATTTGTGGGATGCACATCCAGGGCACTAAGCTCCTGCTCCACCACATCCCAAAGATGCTCTATTGGGTTGAGATCTGGTGACTGTGGGGGCCATTTTAGTACAGTGAACTCATTGTCATGTTCAAGAAACCAATTTGAAATGATTCGAGCTTTGTGACATGGTGCATTATCCTGCTGGAAGTAGCCATCAGAGGATGGGTACATGGTGGCCATAAAGGGATGGACATGGTCAGAAACAATGCTCAGGTAGGCCGTGGCATTTAAACGATGCCCAATTGGCACTAAGGGGCCTAAAGTGTGCCAAGAAAACATCCCCACACCATTACACCACCACCACCAGCCTGCACAGTGGTAACAAGGCATGATGGATCCATGTTCTCATTCTGTTTACGCCAAATTCTGACTCTACCATCTGAATGTCTCAACAGAAATCGAGACTCATCAGACCAGGCAACATTTTTCCAGTCTTCAACTGTCCAATTTTGGTGAGCTCTTGCAAATTGTAGCCTCTTTTTCCTATTTGTAGTGGAGATGAGTGGTACCCGTGGGGTCTTCTGCTGTTGTAGCCCATCCGCCTCAAGGTTGTGCGTGTTGTGGCTTCACAAATGCTTTGCTGCATACCTCGGTTGTAACGAGTGGTTATTTCAGGCAAAGTTGCTCTTCTATCAGCTTGAATCAGTCGGCCCATTCTCCTCTGACCTCTAGCATCAACAAGGCATTTTCACCACAGGACTGCCGCGATACTGGATGTTTTTCCCTTTTCACACCATTCTTGTAAACCCTAGAAATGGTTGTGCGTGAAAATCCCAGTAACTGAGCAGATTGTGAAATACTCAGACCGCCCGCCTGGCACCAACAACCATGCCACGCTCAAAATTGCTTAAATCACCTTTCTTTCCCATTCTGACATTCAGTTTGGAGTTCAGGAGATTGTCTTGACCAGGACCACACCCCTAAATGCATTGAAGCAACTGCCATGTGATTGGTTGATTAGATAATTGCATTAATGAGAAATTGAACAGGTGTCCCTAATAATCCTTTAGGTGAGTGTGTGTATATATATAATACAAATTATTAACTACTTCTCTAAAATTATAACCAGATTACTTTACTTATTTTAAATTATTTTATTTTACAGATTATTTTACTTCATTGAAAAGTAATCACATTAGTAATTACATTACTTTTAAATTACTTTTTAAATCACTTCTCACAATTTTTTAGTTTTTCCACTCAACAAATTAAAAATAATGCCTATTTTCTCTTTGTTCTTGTCACTTACCCTTCAGCTGTCACAAAAATGCGAACAGATGAATAAATGAACATATTAATTCACATTTTAACTATATTACATGTATATTTGTATCCTAAGTAATGTACTTAAAAGTAATTACTTTCATAGAATGTCAGTAACTGTAATCTGATAATGTGTTACACTACTTTTTTTGTTGCCTAAATGTAATTAGATTACAGTTACTAATTACTTTGTAGTCCGATTACACCCAATACTGTAAAGGATAATGCAAAAAATGTATGGGAAAAATACTATGGGAACCCAGATTGCTGAAAAAGTGGCCCTTTACAAAAGGGCCTCAGTTTGTTTCTGGGAGGCAACAAATGCCCTAACCCCGCCCCCACCCTAATCCTAACCATATGGAGCCTGTGAGGCTGAGTTCCCTTCAAGGAACCACCAGAGGCACCTTATCACGGAGAAAGTGGGCAGTCACTGTTGCGCATACTACCATAGAGCTCTGCCTCTGTAGTATAGTACTATACTATTCTTCTATGGAGTTATATTTGTGCCACAATTCTGCACACACAAAATTATATTTGTTAATATAATTATAATTAAAAATGTTCTGTGTCGCGAAAGATGATATTTTGAGCATGCAAAAAGGTATTTTGCACACAGAGTGTGTAAGAGGAGAAAGCAAAATTTAAGAATTCTGAGAAAAATTCACATTCAAATAAAATGTATTCAAGCACAAAATTGATTTTTGTTTGCTCAAAGGGAATTTATCTTTGCAAGAAGATACATTGCTTTACAAAACTGAGTTCAAGCACGTGCAAAAAAACTTTGTGTGCGCTCAAAATATCATCTTGCGCATGCATAAGAATTTTAGTGCACTCAGTTTCATCTTGCGCGTTCAGCAATTTTTTTGTGAGCGCAAAATATCATCTTGCGCGTGCATAAGAAATTTTAGTGTGCTCAGTTTCATCTTTGCGCTGCATAAAATTTTTGTAGCGCTCAAAATATCATCTTACGGCGTGCATAAGAACTTTTAGCGCGCTCAGTTTCATCTTAGCGATGCAGAACATTTTTTGTGCGCTCAAAATATCATCTTGGCGCATGCATAAGAACTTTTAGTGCACTCAGTTTCATCTTAGCGCTGCAGAACATTTTTTGTGCGCCAAAATATCATCTTGGCGCTGCATAAGAACTTTTAGTGCGCTCCGTTTCATCTTAGCGCATGCAGAACATTTTTGTGCGCTCAAAATATCATCTTACGCGTGCATAAGAAATTTTAGCGCACTCAGTTTCATCTTGGCGCATGCAGAACATTTTTTGTGCGCTCAAAATATCATCTTGCGCATGCATAAGAACTTTTAGTGCGCTCAGTTTCATCTTGCGCGATGCAGAAATTTTTGTGAGCGCAAAATATCATCTTGGCGCTGCATAAGAACTTTTAGCGCCTCCGTTTCATCTTACGCATGCAGAACATTTTTTGTGCGCCAAAATATCATCTTGCGCTGCATAAGAACTTTTAGTGCACTCAGCTTCATCTTGGCGCATGCAGAATATTTTTTGTGCGCTCAAAATATCATCATCTTGCGCGTGCATAAGAACTTTTAGTGCACTCAGTTTCATCTTAGCGATTCAGAATTTTTTTGTGAGCGCAAAATATCATCTTCGCGCGTGCATAAGGACTTTTAGTGCGCTCAGTTTCATCTTGGCGCTGCAGAACATTTTTGTGCGCTCAAAATATCATCTTGCGCGTGCATAATAACTTTTAGTGCGCTCAGTTTCATCTTGCGCGTTCATCAATTTTTTTGTGAGCGCAAAATATCATCTTGCGCGTGCATAAGAAATTTTAGTGTGCTCAGTTTCATCTTTGGCGCTGCATAAAATTTTTGTAGCGCCAAAATATCATCTTACGCGTGCATAAGAACTTTTAGCGCGCTCAGTTTCATCTTGCGCATGCAGAACATTTTTTGTGCGCTCAAAATATCATCTTGCGCGTGCATAATAACTTTTAGTGCACTCAGTTTCATCTTGCGCGTTCATCAATTTTTTTGTGAGCGCAAAATATCATCTTGCGCGTGCATAAGAAATTTTAGTGTGCTCAGTTTCATCTTGCGCGTGCATAAAATTTTTTGTGCGCTCAAAATATCATCTTACGCGTGCATAAGAACTTTTAGCGCGCTCAGTTTCATCTTGCGCATGCAGAAATTTTTTGTGAGCGCAAAATATCATCTTGCGCGTGCATAAGAACTTTTAGCGCGCTCAGTTTCATCTTGCGCATGCAGAACATTTTTTGTGCGCTCAAAATATCATCTTGCGCGTGCATAAGAACTTTTAGTGCACTCAGTTTCATCTTGCGCATTCAGAATTTTTTTTGAGAGCGCAAAATATCATCTTGCGCGTGCATAAGAACTTTTAGTGCGCTCAGTTTCATCTTGCGCTGCAGAACATTTTTGTGCGCCAAAATATCATCTTGGCGCTGCATAAGAACTTTTAGTGCGCTCAGTTTCATCTTGCGCATGCAGAAATTTTTTGTGCGCCAAAATATCATCTTACGCGTGCATAAGAAATTTTAGTGCGCTCAGTTTCATCTTTGCGCATGCAGAACATTTTTTGTGCGCTCAAAATATCATCTTGCGCTGCGGCATAAGAACTTTTAGTGCGCTCAGTTTCATCTTTGCGATGCAGAAATTTTTTGTGAGCGCAAAATATCATCTTGGCGCTGCATAAGAACTTTTAGTGCGCTCAGTTTCATCTTGGCGATGCAGAACATTTTTTGTGCGCCAAAATATCATCTTGGCGCGTGCATAAGAACTTTTAGCGCGCTCCGTTTCATCTTGGCGCATGCAGAACATTTTTTGTGCGCCAAAATATCATCTTCGCGCGTGCATAAGAACTTTTAGTGCGCTCAGTTTCATCTTAGCGATGCAGAACATTTTTTGTGCGCCAAAATATCATCTTGCGCTGCGCATAAGAACTTTTAGCGCGCTCCGCTTCATCTTGCGCGATGCAGAACATTTTTGTAGCGCCAAAATATCATCTTGGCGCTGCATAAGAACTTTTAGTGCACTCAGTTTCATCTTAGCGATTCAGAATTTTTTTGTGAGCGCAAAATATCATCTTGCGCTGCATAAGGACTTTTAGTGCGCTCAGTTTCATCTTGCGCGTGCAGAACATTTTTGTGCGGTCAAAATATCATCTTGGCGCTGCATAATAACTTTTAGTGCGCTCAGTTTCATCTTGCGCTGCTCATCAATTTTTTGTGAGCGCAAAATATCATCTTGGCGCTGCATAAGAAATTTTAGTGTGCTCAGTTTCATCTTGGCGCTGCATAAAATTTTTGTAGCGCTCAAAATATCATCTTACGCGTGCATAAGAACTTTTAGCGCGCTCAGTTTCATCTTAGCGATGCAGAACATTTTTGTGCGCTCAAAATATCATCTTGCGCGTGCATAATAACTTTTAGTGCACTCAGTTTCATCTTGGCGCTGCTCATCAATTTTTTGTGAGCGCCAAAATATCATCTTGGCGCTGCATAAGAAATTTTAGTGTGCTCAGTTTCATCTTTGCGCTGCATAAAATTTTTGTAGCGCTCAAAATATCATCTTACGCGTGCATAAGAACTTTTAGCGCGCTCAGTTTCATCTTGCGCATGCAGAAATTTTTTGTGAGCGCAAAATATCATCTTGCGCGTGCATAAGAACTTTTAGCGCGCCTCGTTTCATCTTGCGCGATGCAGAACATTTTTGTGCGCCAAAATATCATCTTGGCGCTGCATAAGAACTTTTAGTGCACTCAGTTTCATCTTTGCGCATTCAGAATTTTTTTGAGAGCGCAAAATATCATCTTGCGCGTGCATAAGGACTTTTAGTGCGCTCAGTTTCATCTTGGCGCTGCAGAACATTTTTTGTGCGCTCAAAATATCATCTTGGCGCTGCATAATAACTTTTAGTGCGCTCCGTTTCATCTTGCGCGTGCATAAAATTTTTTGTGCGCTCAAAATATCATCTTACGGGTGCATAAGAAATTTTAGCGCTCAGTTTCATCTTGGCGATGCAGAATATTTTTGTAGCGCCAAAATATCATCTTGCGCGTGCATAAGAACTTTTAGTGCGCTCAGTTTCATCTTGCGCGATGCAGAAATTTTTGTGAGCGCAAAATATCATCTTGGCGCTGCATAAGAACTTTTAGCGCGCTCCGCTTCATCTTGTGCGATGCAGAACATTTTTTGTGCGCTCAAAATATCATCTTGCGCGTGCATAAGAACTTTTAGCGCCTCCGCTTTCATCTTGCGCGATGCAGAACATTTTTGTGCGCCAAAATATCATCTTGGCGCTGCATAAGGACTTTTAGTGCGCTCAGTTTCATCTTATGCGATGCAGAACATTTTTGTAGCGCCAAAATATCATCTTGCGCTGCGTATAAGAACTTTTAGCGCGCTCCGTTTCATCTTGCGCATGCAGAACATTTTTTGTGCGCTCAAAATATCATCTTGCACGTGCATAAGAAATTTTAGTGTGCTCAGTTTCATCTTGCGCGTGCATAAAATTTTTTGTGCGCTCAAAATATCATCTTACGCGTGCATAAGAAATTTTAGCGCGCTCAGTTTCATCTTGTGCATGCAGAACATTTTTTGTGCGCTCAAAATATCATTTTGCGCGTGCATAAGAACTTTTAGTGCGCTCAGTTTCATCTTGCGCGTGCATAAAAGTTTTTGTGCACTCAAAATATCATCTTTCGCGTGCATAAGAAATTTTAGCGCGCTCAGTTTCATCTTGCGCATGCAGAACATTTTTTGTGCGCTCAAAATATCATCTTGCGCATGCATAAGAACTTTTAGTGCGCTCAGTTTCATCTTGCGCGTGCATAAAATTTTTTGTGCGCTCAAAATATCATCTTACGCGTGCATAAGAAATTTTAGCGCGCTCCGTTTCATCTTGCGCATGCGGAACATTTTTTGTGCGCTCAAAATATCATCTTGCGCATGCATAAGAACTTTTAGCGCTCAGTTTCATCTTGGCGCTGCATAAAATTTTTTGTGCGCCAAAATATCATCTTGCGCGTGCATAAGAACTTTTAGTGCACTCAGTTTCATCTTGGCGCTGCTCAGCGATTTTTTGTGAGCGCAAAATATCATCTTGCGCGTGCATAAGAAATTTTAGCGCGCTCGTTTCATCTTGCGCGATGCAGAACATTTTTTGTGCGCCAAAATATCATCTTGCTGCGTGCATAAGAACTTTTAGTGCGCCCGTTTCATCTTGCGCTGCTCAGAAATTTTTTGGGAGCGCTAAAATATCATCTTGCGCGTGCATAAGAACTTTTTGTGCACTCAGTTTCATCTTAGCGCTGTCAGAAATTTTTTGTGGAGCTCAAAATATCATCTTGGCGCTGCATAAGAACTTTTAGTGCACTCAGTTTCATCTTGCGCTGCTCAGAAATTTTTTGGGGAGCTCAAAATATCATCTTGCGCGTGCATAAGAACTTTTTGTGCACTCAGTTTCATCTTAGCGATGCAGAACATTTTTTGTGCGCCAAAATATCATCTTGGCGATGCATAAGAACTTTTAGTGCGCTCAGTTTCATCTTAGCGATGCAGAACATTTTTTGTGCGCTCAAAATATCATCTTGCGCATGCATAAGAACTTTTAGTGCACTCAGTTTCATCTTAGCGCATGCAGAACATTTTTGTAGCGCCAAAATATCATCTTGCGCATGCATAAGAACTTTTTGTGCACTCATTTTCATCTTGGCGATGCAGAACATGTTTTTGTGAGCGTCAAAATATCATCTTGCGCGTGCATAAGAAATTTTAGCGCTCAGTTTCATCTTAGCGATGCAGAACATTTTTTGTGCGCTCAAAATATCATCTTGCGCATGCATAAGAACTTTTAGTGCACTCAGTTTCATCTTGCGCGTTCAACAATTTTTTTGTGAGCGCAAAATATCATCTTGCGCATGCATAAGAACTTTTAGTGCGCTCAGTTTCATCTTGCGCATGCAGAAATTTTTTTGTGAGCGCAAAATATCATCTTGCGCATGCATAAGAACTTTTAGTGCACTCAGTTTCATCTTGCGGGTTCATCAATTTTTTTGTGAGCGCAAAATATCATCTTGCGCGTGCATAAGAAATTTTAGTGTGCTCAGTTTCATCTTGCGCATGCAGAACATTTTTTGTGCGCTCAAAATATCATCTTACGCGTGCATAAGAACTTTTAGTGCGCTCAGTTTCATCTTGCGCATGCAGAACATTTTTTGTGCGCTCAAAATATCATCTTGCGCATGCATAAGAACTTTTAGTGCGCTCAGTTTCATCTTGCACGTGCAGAACATTTTTGCGCGCTCAAATTAAAATTTGGCGCGTGCAGAATTGTGGCACTTGTATAGCTCCGTATTTCCTCTAGTATGGAATGTGAGGATGAGGAAGGACTCGGGGCGGGTCACATCCAATGTGATAGACTGCAATCTGTGAACACTTCCTCATTCATTCTGTCCACGGACACGGATCGCCAGTGCTTTTAATCATTTACACATTACCAGTAAGTTTTATTTAGAATCTTCACTTCGCGCGCTAATGCAGAGAATGTTACATTGTTACTAAATTGTTACTAATATGGTTCTTTTTATTTGCCTCGTGCTTTATTGAGACGCTTTAATAATGGGTGTAATGTAATTGAATAATTGGGCTAATTGTACATTTGTCTGGGTGAAATATGTCCTTAAGATGTTTGTAATGGAAACTCTGTCGAAAGGACCTGAATTGTGGAAAGGATGTTTGTTTTCTGGGCGTTTGTTTTAGTGTGTGTTGTGTAATCTGAAATACTCGGCTGCCATTTTTTGCCTGCGGTAGATCAACATAATGTCGAAACTATATTACTATGTTATAGTTGATTATCTGACTTTGTGGTTGGATAATATTTCGGTAGACGTTTAGACTTGAGATCTTTAAGAGGATAGTTTTATTGTTTTCTTAAGCAACAAAAGAGATTGTAGAAGCTCTCTGTGGTTTACATTTGACACGCACTCTGAATTATAGGACATATTTGAATAGCAGCACAAAGACCACGACACCCTATATAACCACAACATCAAGCTTAATATACCAACAGACAACCAGTGGAAAGTTTGGATACTCTTGACTGAATTTATGTGCTTTTAAACCCCGTTTGATTTAAAGGCGTGGGCCTATGCGTAGTGCTTTCAGTTTTGTAAGTAAATAGTGGGCCTAATATGGACATAACTAGCATTTAAAATATAAATTGGGATGTTTTACAGCAGTGAACAAGTGTCCTGTATATATGGGAACTTTTTAGTCTGTGTGATATTGAGAAACTTTGAGATTTCTTTTAAAAATCTAGTTTAAACCCTTTAAACACTGGTGCAATATTTCACACTCAAATTTAAAAGCTCACTATTTACACATACTGTGGACAAAAATAAAAAATAAAATAAACCCCTTCAATTTACAAACAGAGTCAAATTATTGATAATATTGTGTTTATAATCGTATGATAAAGTATTTGTGAAAAATAAATAAAATGTAACGCATTTTAGGCCTCACCGATGTGCTCGTCCATTGACATTCAGTCTAATTTTCGGTTCAAGCAACACCCTTGTTATTTCATTGAATATCTCGGCCTCTGAGTGGACTACAAGCTCAATCTAGGTGTTATTAGAAAGCTGAGATCCTCCCCTTTGCGATCACAATAGTCAAAAACATTTGATTTGCATGATTTTCCTTCTGGATGGCATATTTTGTTCTGGAAATCTAAGATATAACATTGGATTATTCAGCCAAGCGAGCTCATAGAAAATGTTATTTAAATTATTATTTTTTTTTTTAAGAATAAAAAAAACCTACTGCCTAAGGTAAACGCAGATCTAAATTTTTTTAGCTATTTGGTGCTTTCAGTAGCAGTTATCGCCACTTAAGAGTGTTTTGTTTGTATTTGATGACTTACGGAAATCATATTTCACTTTGTGAATCGTTTGAAAATGTTCAACCGGTGGTATTAGGGCAACAACAAAATAAACTCTACAGTCAAATTCCTGAGAATGAGAGCTTTAATTTGGTATATTACATGTCCATTTAGTTGCTGTGAAATACTTTATTTTCATACAAAAATTTCCTCTAGGAGGCGCTAATTTGCGACACGAAAGTTTTGAGGCCTTATTTCGTTATTGTAAGCAACATAAATGCGCAAGTGATGGATATCTCTGAAAAGTTGGCTTAAAAATGTAATGTGGTGTAACCAAGTAAAAGGTATTTAAAAATGTTAATTGAATCTTAAATACACGAGTGTACGCAATTGAATTATTAATACAAAAAAAATTAAAAAACGGTATAATTGTTTTTACAAATATCATGCACGTTTGAGTCAATAATATCAAGTTAACTCAGGGTTACTCAGATTGACCTGAACAGCAAAAAAAAGTCAAAGTTTTGATATTTAGTTACATTTTAAAACTTTTTGTTTTTAACTACGCACAATATTGAGGGGTTTCACTGCTTATTCTTTAAAGAAAAATAATAATAGATTATTCTGCCGCTCTACTCATGCCAAAGTTTATTTAGATTTAAAGAATTTAAGCTTTTGTGCTAAGGTGACTTTATATCATGTATCCAGACAGATAAACCAAATGACAATTGTAACTTTTTTTTAAGCCCCAAAAAAAAAATCGCGAAATGACTTTGAAATCGGTCATTCAAAAAATGGTGTATTCAAGTAATTATTTTGTGTGAATTGCTTTTTTTTTTAATATATTTTAATATATCTGGAAAGTAATTAGCATTACTGACATAACTACATCATATCTCGTGGTTTTGGTGACTTTATTGTCGTTCTAAAATGTGGAATATATGAACAATGACGAATGAGTAGGAGTGTCCAAACCTTTGACTGGTATTGTATAAACACATCAGGAGATACTCTGCGTACAGAGTGAACACCGTGGGTTCTCCCTTCAAAGACTGAAAATACCTGTCTGTTTACCAAGCGGATATAGGCGTTTACTTCTAGGTTAAAGGTGATATGTAGTGTTTGTGGCACTCTACTATTGTTTGAGTATCCCAACCAGCCTGATCAAGCAACATTGACTCAACCAATGGATTGAATTTGGGATTGAACGAACTGTTTGTGGAACCAATTGCAGACGGAGAGAGTTTGGGTGATATTATGAGTGACACTAATGGTGCAGAAATTAAATACTAAAGTTTTAGTAGTTGACAAATATCATTGACATGTTTTTCAAGATTTTATGCTCAAATGTATTTGATTGTATAAGCGAAATGTGTCAATTTAAAAAAAAAAAATCAACATTTTTTGGGATTTCTTTTAATTCGTTTTTGTAACATTTTAGTTTTTTTGCTAATTTGATTAACACACACCCGATGGTGGATTTTGCCGATACCGATATCTAAGGTGGTGGGGAAAGGGCGATAACGGATTAATTGGCCGATAGTTTTTATTAAAAAAAATTGCATTTGAGTCCAAAATAAATAAAATACTAGATGCAGTTTTTCTGTTCAGCCAAAATCCCAATAATACGTTTTGATGCATAACGTGGAATTTATAAGTATAAACGAGCCCGAATCACACTGGGGACTCTTATTTTGAAATTATGAAATGATGAAAAATCTATTGGCAGCTATCGACCGGTAAATAGTTCCGAAAAAGCATCTATCAGCACCGATTAATCGGTAAAACCGATATATATCGTTCTACCTCTAATTTCTTGACGATTTCCACCAAAAATGATTTCGACTCCCTCGTTTATTTCAAAATAAATGTTAAACTATGGCACTTACAATGGAAGTCAATGGGGCCAATTCTCACCGTTTCGAATGTACAGTCACAAGATGTAAACGATAAACATGTTAATATGATTTTAGTGTGATAAAATCGCTCGCTAACATTATCTGTGTGAAGTTATGTCCAATATCGAAACATAACTTTACACGGATAATGTTAGTATGTGATTTTATCACACTAAAATGAACATTGTATCACTTCAAACCATGTTTTTGAACGTTCTTATTACTATTAAAAATGTATTATCTGCCCAGGTGTCAAGATGAGTTATCCCGGATACCCCCCTGCAGGCGGAAGCTACCCGCCCGGATCAGGACCATATCAGCAAGCCCCCGGGGGTACATACCCGCCCCAACCGGGTGCCTATCCTCAACAGGGAGGGTTTTATCCACCTCAACCAGGGGCGTATCCCCCCGGAGCAGGTTACCCACCCCAGGCCGGGGGATATCCTCCTCAGGCTGGCGGTTACCCGGCCGCACAGGGAGGAGGGTTCCCACCGCAGGCAGGGGGTTACCCTGCTGCCCAGCCCGGAGGGTACCCGTCCATGCCCGCTGCAGGTGAGCGTTTTTTTTTATATACATATACTGTATATATATGTTTTGACATTGACTTTATGTAATATGTGGTGTTTTAAGCAGCACTAATTTATTGTATGTTTTGTAACAGGTGGGTGGGGTGCCCAGCCTGGCTTTGGAGCTGTAAGCATTCCTATATTTCTATTTTATTTCTATTCTTTGTCAATCTGCAGTCAATCGTTTGTTTTTCAATGCATAGCCATTGTAAGCTACATGTAGTCACTTAGTAACGTTACTGAACTCCTTGTGGTTTGTTTGTGTATGTAGCCTGGAGGTGGGATGCCTCAGGGGTACCCCGGAGGTCCTTTCCCAGGACAACAGCCCATGCCACAACAGCCCATGCCAGGATACCCAGGTGCTCCGGCTCCAAACCCGTCAATGCCCGGGTACGGAGGGGGTGTTCCGCCTGGACCAACACAACCGGCTGTTCCTGCAGCTAAAGTGAGCGACTGGCAACTTCATGGGCCATTTTAAGCTTTTACTTTCTTCACTTTAGATTTACACATCACATGGTTCCCACGGTCATTGACATCTTGGAAAAATCAGGGAATTTAAAATTGTGATTTTTTTTTTTTTTGCTAAGAAAAATGTAGGCCTGGAAAAGTCATAGAAATTACTTCAAATGAATGTGAATATGCGTATATGTACGTGACTCTTGTGATTTCTTGTATTATGTGTATTCTTATATTTGTGCATATAAATTAAATGATCAAATAGAATTTTCCTTGTGTTTATTTAGTGCAAACAATGTTGAAAACATGATTATTTTTAACTTTCTTTTGCTGTGTTTTATACTTGCGCTCCACGGTTGTGTTGAAATGATGTTTCCTGACCTTCTAAAGCCATTTCATTACAAATACATAAACGTCAAGATAAAATGAAAATGGTTAGAATTTATATAGTCGATATTTGTGTGTGTGTGTGTGTGTGTGTGTGTGTGTGTGTGTGTGTAAATGTGGGTCATTAAAACAATAAGGTTGTCTGAGGTGATACAAATTAGAAATGTATAAATGTCTAGTTTAAAACAGACGTGCCAAGTTCGTAGAAATGTGAAGTTTGTCAGATTTGTTCTTCTACATTTTTGAAAGCATTTATAAGCATTTTCTAAAGAAAAAGAGTTTAGACGTTAAACATGTCATGTGGTGTGACCATCAAGCAAACAGTTTTAAAATACTTGTTTTTGTTTGTTATGCATCTTGAATGTAAAATGAATCATTTCAAGGTCAAAAAATCATTTTTCATTAGTTCTCTCAGGGTTGCTCCATTTGACCCGAACAAACCAATTGTGCTTGAGGGTCTGAAGAGGTCCTCTGTTTGTTTTCTTTGGTCACATGACAACAATGTCACCGTACATGTTGGTTACACCACCTGACTTTGATTTGGTGGACTGGTTAAATATTTATAACATTTTAAAAACGAAATTGTTTCACTGTTTCTAAGAATAATAAAAGATTATTCTACTCATGCCAACGTTTCTTTTTTCAAAAATGCCAGCTTTTAATGAGACTTTTTTTACCGTCTCCGGACGGTTACACCACATGACATTATAATGTATTTATTTATTCATTTTTTTAGCTTTTTAGCTCAGAAACAAATATAAACAAGACTTTGAGGTCCATCATGTAAAACATGAGCATCATAGAAGAGTTCAAGTCTTGGTTTTGTCTTAATGGCGTTTTTCTTTAAATATATTTTTGAATAACTTCATATATCTGGACCCAAAAGAAAAATGCATGAAGTTATTGACCCATATGTGTGTGTGTGATATATTTATATAGTCACTGTATATATGCACACACATATGCACACATACATGTATTGTGTGTGTGTTGATATATATACAGTATACAGTACACGCAGTATATTCATACTCATATATCTATATATAGCATTATCGCACTGCTATTATATAAATACAGCGTGTTCTCTCAGTTACAGTCAAAGTGTTTCCCAAAGGATGGCACAAATGATCTTAAAGTGTTTCCTATAACAGTGTTTGTGTTTAGATGGGTTACCGTGGAAGCATGAAGGACTTTCCTGGTGCCGATCCTCTCCGAGATGTTGAAGTCTTGAGGAAAGCAATGAAGGGCTTCGGTGAGAAGAAATCGTTGTTTTTGGTTCATTAGTACCACCAATGTGTTTTTTTGGCCACATGTTCTAAAATTGACTCTTGTTTGCTCACAGGAACCGATGAAAATGCCATAATCGAGCTTCTCGGCTCTCGCACCAACAGGCAGCGTGTGCCGATGGTCGCCGGTTACAAAACCACGTACGGCAAGGTGAGATTGTGATGACACGGTACATTGTGATTACAAATGCAAATGAACCGCCATTGTGGTTTGTTGTGTGTAACACCTCCTTTTTTTATGGTCATTCACAGGATCTGGTTAGTGACCTGAAGTCGGAGCTGACTGGGAACTTTGAAAGTTTGGTTTTGGCGATGATGAAGACTCCTACTCAGTTTGATGTCTCTGAGCTGAAGGAGGCCATAGCAGTGAGTTTTCCTTTAACACACATTCACCCTTGACTTTTCAGGAATATCCACATCGGATCAAATTTACAATCCGTTACTAGAACTCTGGGTCCATTTATCCACTTATTGCTCACTTAGACAGGAAGAGACTGGCATGTAGAGCAAACAACCAGTTTCACATTTACTTTATAGGATTCGTTCACCCAAAAATGTAAATTCGGTCATTGTTTACGCACCCCAGTGTTGTTGTAACACTATATGACTTACTTTCTTTTTCTGAACACAAAAAGAGAAACTGTGAAGAATTATTGTGCTCAGTGATGTCACAATGGCAGTTTATGGTGACCACCTCTTCAAGCTTCAAAAGAATGCAAATGTATCATTCAGGAGTCTAATTAATTATTCATGAGACTCATGATTGTTATGAAAGTATACGATGAGGTTTGGTGCGAAACTAACTGAAATGTAACGTATTATTTAGGGAAAATGTTCACTGACCATTGATCTCCTGTGTGTGTTCATGATACCAGAGCAACAGTTCACGCGGACCCCTCGCGACATTGGGGCGTTCAAGCGAAAACTCGTTTTGTTTATCTAAAAACGGGTCCTCCACGGTGATAGTGACAACAGAACACAACACAGCTGCACACAAAACAGAGATCAGAACTCACTAAACATATCTGAAGAGCTTGTAGTTGAAGAATTTATGCATTTCTATGCCCAGCCTTTTTTTTTTTTTTAAAGAAGTACTCATAGATGAGGCTACAGGCAGCCGCAGTCTCACCGTGTCCTAACCTGACGGCTAACGACATGCGATAAAAGGTATATTTTCTTTAGTAATCAGAGTTTTTGTCCTAACCAGCCGCGACGAGTGGCGGTATGTCCTATCGATCGCTTGCTTTCTGTATCCAGCATCGCGCGGGAAACTTCGTCCACTGTGAACCGGCACCGGTACAAAAACTTACAAAAAATAAGGCTGGGCATAGAAATGCATAAATTCTTCAACTACAAACTCTTCAGACATGTTTAGTAAGTTCTGTTCTCTGTTTGTGTGCAGTTGTGTTGTGTTGTCACTATCACCATGGAGAACCTGTTTTTACATAAACAAAACAAGTTTTGCAAACGCCCCATTGTCGCGAGGGGTCTGTGTGAACTGTTACTCTCGTGTCCTATCACGAACACACACAGGAGATCAACGGTCAATGAACATTTACACTATTTAATGCATCAGATTTCAGTTTGTTTCACACCAAACCTCATCGTATACTTTCATAACAATCATGAGTCTCATGAATAATTAATTAGACTCCTGAATGATACATTTGCATTATTTTGAAGCTTGAAGAGGTGGTCACCATAAACTGCCATTGTGACATCACTGAGCACAACAATTCTTCACAGTTTCTCCCTTTGTGTTCAGAACAAGAAAGAAAGTCATATAGTGTTACAACAACACAGGGGTGCGTAAACAATGACTGAATATGCATTTTTTTGGGTGCACTAATCCTTAAAGTCTGAAAACAAATGTAAAATAAGACTGTGAATATTAGAATGAATGATAAATGAATGAATGATTGTTATTGTTTATGCTCAGGGTGCAGGAACAGACGAGGCCTGTCTCATAGAGATTCTGGCGTCTCGTAATAATGCTGAAATACAGGAAATAAATAAATTGTATAAGGCAGGTGAGTGGTCCATTACCCAGAAGAATGTCTCAAGTGTCTGAAAATGATGTTTTGAGTAAATATAAAGATCCCTGTGTGTTATTTAGAGCACAAGAAATCTCTGGAGGACGCCATCAGCAGTGACACATCTGGACATTTCCGTCGTCTGCTCATCTCCCTGTCTCAGGTACATCATCTGTCTTTATAAATGTGTCTGTGGATTTCTTATTGTTTCTCTGTCCTTTTATATTAGCAATGACACTAGCATATGTTTGGATGTAAATTACCATTTATACATGTAAATCTTAATCAAATTGGACATTGTTGAGGATCACACATAATTACAAGAAAATTAAAACATTATTAGATTTAGTCATAATTATGAGAAAAGCCTAATCTGAAAATGTATTGATAGAATTCTTAGCTAGGGATTGCTAACATGTTTTAGCATGTTGCTAGCATGTTTTAGCACTTAGATAGGAATTGCTAACATGTTTTAGCATGTTGCTAGCATGTTTTAGCACTTAGCTAGGCACTGCTAGCATGTTGATAGGATGTTTTAGCAATTAGCTAGCATTGTTAGCATGTTGATAGGATGTTTTAGCAATTAGCTAGCATTGTTAGCATGTTGATAGGATGTTTTAGCAATTAGCTAGCATTGCTAACATGTTGCTAGGATGTTTTAGCACTTATCTAGGCATTACTAGAATGTTGATAGGATGTTTTAGCACTTAGCTAGGCATTGCTAACATGTTGATAGGATGTTTTAGCAATTAGCTAGCATTGTTAGCATGTTGATAGGATGTTTTAGCAATTAGCTAGCATTGTTAGCATGTTGATAGGATGTTTTAGCACTTAGATAGGAATTGCTAACATGTTTTAGCATGTTGCTGGCATGTTTTAGCACTTAGATAGGAATTGCTAACATGTTTTAGCATGTTGCTAGCATGTTTTAGCACTTAGCTAGGCATTGATAGCATGTTGATAGGATGTTTTAGCAATTAGCTAGCATTGTTAGCATGTTGATAGGATGTTTTAGCACTTAGCTAGGCATTGCTAGCATGTTGATAGGATGTTTTAACACTTAGCTAGTCATTGCTAGCATGTTTATAGAATGTTTTAGCAATTATCTGGCATTGTTAGCATGTTGATAGGATGTTTTAGCACTTAGCTAGGCATTGCTAACATGTTGATAGGATGTTTTAGCAATTAGCTAGCATTGCTAACATGTTTTAGCACTTAGCTAGGCATTGTTAGCATGTTTTATCACTTAGCTAAACATTGCTAACATGTTTTAACTGTTGTTAACATGTATTAACACTTAGCCAGACATTGCTAGAATGTTTTGACACTTAGATAGGTGTTGCTAATTAGTGTTAGCATGTTTAACACAGCTATGTGTTTCTAGCATGTGATTACATGTTGCTAGCATGTTTCTAGTATGCTTAAAGACTTAGCTGTGTGTTGCTAGCATGGTTTAGCACTTTGCTAGGCATTGCTAGCCTGTTTTAGTACTTAGCTAGGTGGTGTTAGCATCTTGCTAGGTATTGCTAGCATGTTTTAGCATATTGCTTGCATGTCAACGGCTCAGTCTCGTGAAAGTAGAACGGCTAAAATCGCTTATGTGCAGTATTTTGTCTTTTTCAATCCAACCTAATTATGAGATTAAAGTCACAATTTTGAGATGGTCACAATCATGAGATAAATGTCATAATTATGAAATGCTTCATAAGAAATGTCATAAGATCGAGATGGTTATGTGATAAATTCATAATTACAAGGATATGTCAAAATGATTATATTTAGTCATAATTATGAAATAAAATGAGATGAGAGTAAATTGTTAGATGGAGTTATATTTTTGAGCCATACAATAATTATAAGAAAATGTCATCATTATAACATGGTAATAATTACGAGATTAAAAAAATCATAATTTTAAGTCATAATTACAAATAAAATGTCACATTTATGAGATTAAAATTCTTATTTTGAGAAACAAAGTCATAATTCTTATAAATTGACATTTTAATTCATAAATATGACTGAATCAAATAGTTGACATCCCATAATAATGACTTAAAGACTTACCTGTTGCCGTTTTTGGTCCATGTGGCTTTAATGAGTTTTCCATTGTTAAAAGAGGTTGCAACATAAACGCTGTAACTTTACATTTACGGCAAATTTCACCATAATGTTATTGTTCCATTTGAAACAGGAAGTGGATACAGGAAGTGTCTGTGGTATAGTTTTCACCCATATAGTATAATGTAATATATGATCGTTTCTCTTGTTTTCAGGGTAATCGTGATGAGAGAGAGACTGTGGACATTTCTATGGCCAAACAGGATGCTCAGGTTGGGGAAAATACTTTTTATATTCACTTAAAGCTTATGTGTGTATTTGTTGTTGTTGTTGTTGTTGTTGTTGTTGTGAAAATGTGCGTTGTTTTCTCTGTTGTAGAAACTGCATGCTGCCGGAGAGAATAAAGTTGGCACGGACGAGTCCCAGTTTAATGCCATTCTCTGCGCTCGCAGTAAACCTCATCTCAGACAAGGTAAAACAACACACAGGAACTGCTATTACTTCCTGATGGCCAAGTACAACACATTTAATAGCATTCATCTGGAAAAACAATCATTTAAGTTCCCCATTATTTGAAACATCCCCATCAGGTGTTTGCATTAGCGATACATCATTTCCACCGCATTAGATGCTCATCTTTGGACCATATCATTTGAGATAAGGACATAGTTTCCATCAGGTTAACTGAGAATTATTGGTTTGTTGTTTTAGTCTTCCATGAGTACCAGCAGATGTGTGGCCGAGAAATTGAGAAGAGCATCTGTAGAGAGATGTCTGGAAACGTGGAGTCCGGCATGGTGGCAGTGGGTGGGTACTCCACTCCGATTGGTCCTGAGAAAAACCTTCAGCCAATAGCTGATCTAGAATATGCATGCAGGGGATAAGGAATAGCCAATCACAGGGGAGGGAGTGACGTAAAAATAGGGCCAAATCAGAACTCACAGCATGTGAAGTGAGTCAGTTGTTTTGAATAAGATGCAAATTTGAGGTTATAATGCATAGAGTGCCTAAACGATTTGCATATGCAAATAGAGCCACTCTCGTTTGTAGATGATGCTGGCTTAGTATGTTGTTGATACACTTTAATAAACGAAAAGACTATTTAAAGTCTCTTAAAGGAATGTTTCAGGTTCAATACGAGCTAAGCTCAACCAACCAATAATGTTGATTACCGCTAGGGCTGTCGCGAATGTTAAGGTATGATGACATCATAATAGCTTATAATGTAAAATAATGAGATCTTACTATGAGATAATGACAGAGCACGCTGCATATATGACAATACACAGAAATATTAGTTCTCGCGCTTTAAATATAGCTTATAAAATGTAAATGTCAGATTTTTCAATAACATAATATACAAAATTGCTTATATTCAGCAAATACTCATTTTAAAATATCAGTTACGATATAATAATTACTGTCACTTTTACTTTATTAAAATAAGCTGTCATTTATCCCAACATAAGAGTCACTTTTTCACTTTTCAAGTCTGCCGGCATAATAAATAGATCGATATAAACATTGAAACCACTTTTTTCTTTCCACAAATAACCACTAGATGGTGCCATAAACACGTGAAACTTAAATACTGTATGTTGTTTGACTCATCAGCTTGAATAGAGAGTTAAACAGGCAATACTTAATACACTTATTTAATTCATATTTAATATACGAGGCATTATAGAGTTAAATAATTGTCTGATGGCGGTTATTTGATCTAACCAGGATTATTATGCCATTTAAATTCCAATTCATTTTAATGCCCAAATAAGGGAATTTTAAGCAAATCTAAAAAGTATCAGTGACATCATAAGTATCAATGGCACGTGTGTGTCATTCAGTTGAACTTCCCGAGCCGCAACGCTGACGTCAACCAGATCAGCTCCTGTCCGGAAGAGCGCGTGAAGAGCTTTGATGCATGTGCTGTCAGCAGAGGTTTTGCTCCAAACTCCCGCGAAAATATAAACAAACATACAATACAAGCTTCGGCTTCACTTTAAACAACCATGTAATGGCAAAGGTTCATATACGCAGTGTTAAAGGTGCTGTAAGCGATTTTAGCCGTTCTACTTTCACGAGACTGAGCCGTTGAATAAGCCACGCCCCCTGTTTCCAAAACCCCGCACTCCAAAAATGCCAAATGAGCTTTATTGAGGCTGACATCATGAGAAACGGTTGTTAAAAACAACATCAGCGAAATAGCGCCCTCATGTGTGAACTGTTATGAACAACATGGCATAAAAATGGCATTAAGCCTCAATAATTCACTG
>NC_068308.1:39091716-39174216 GCF_025860055.1 Xyrauchen texanus | reverse complement strand
TTACATTGTTTCACATTTCATTCTATTCACTGTAAAACAAAAGTGTTACAGTGTGTCAGTAAATGTTTCCATGATGTTTAAAAATATTTCAATGTTACATGATCATGAGTGTGTGCGAGTGTGTGCATATTTGAGTGTGTGTGTGTGTGTGTGTATGTGTGCGTGTGTGTGTTTGAGTTTGTTTTTTGTGTGTCTGTGTGTGCATGTTTGAGTGTGTGTGTGTGTGTGAGTATGAGTGAGTATGTGTGTGTGTGTGTGAGTGAGTATGTGAGTGTGAGTATGTGTGTGAGTATGTGTGTGTGTGTGTGTGAGTGTGTGTGTGAGTGTGTGTGTGTGTGAGTGAGTATGTGTGAGTGTGTGCGTGCGTGTGTGAGTATGTGTGTGAGTGAGTATGTGAGTGTGAGTATGTGTGTGTGTGAGTATGTGTGTGAGTATGAGTGAGTATGTGTGTGTGTGTGTGAGTATGTGTGTGAGTGAGTGTGTGTGTGTGAGTGAGTATGTGTGTGAGTATATGTGTGAGTATGTGTGTGTGTGAGTGAGTATGTGTGTGAGTATATGTGTGAGTATGTGTGTGTGTGAGTGAGTATGTGTGTGCGTGTGAGTGAGTGTGTGAGTATGTGTGTGAGTATGTGTGTATGTATGTGTGTAAGTGTGAGTGAGTATGTGTGAGTGTGTGTGAGTATATGTGTGAGTATGTGTGTGTGAGTGAGTATGTGTGTGTGAGTGAGTGTGTGCGTGTGAGTGAGTGTGTGAGTATGTGTGTATGTGTGTGAGTATGTGTGTATGTATGTGTGTAAGTGTGAGTGAGTATGTGTGAGTGTGTGTGAGTATATGTGTGAGTATGTGTGTGTGAGTGAGTATGTGTGTGTGAGTGAGTGTGTGCGTGTGAGTGAGTGTGTGAGTATGTGTGTATGTGTGTGAGTATGTATGTGTGTAAGTGTGAGTGAGTATGTGTGTGAGTATGTGTGTGTGAGTGAGTATGTGTGTGTGAGTGTGTGCGTGTGTGAGTATGTGTGAGTGTGTGTATGTGTGTGAGTGTGTGTATGTGTGTGTGTGTGAGTATGTGTGTGAGTATATGTGAGTATGTGTGTGTGTGAGTATGTGTGTGTGAGTGAGTATGTGTGTGTGTGTGTGAGTATGTGTGTGCGTGTTGGGGTGTGTGAGTGTGTGTGTGCGTGTGTGTGTGCGCGCGAGTAAGTATGTGCGTGTGTGTGTGCGCGAGTGAGTATGTGTGTGTGCGAGTATTTGTGTGCATGTTTGAGTGTGTGTGTGACTGAGTATGTGTGCGCGTGTGTGTGTATGTGTTTGAGTGTGAGTGACTGAGTGTGTGTGTGTGTGTGTGTGAGTCAGTATGTGTGCGTGCGTGTGTGTGTACATTGTTTCACATTTCATTATATTCAATGTAACACTGTAAAACAAAAGTGTTACAATGTATCAGTAAATGTTTCCCTGATATTTAAAAATATTTTTTCCCGCAGTACATGATCATGAGGTATTTCAGTGAAGTAATGACATTTTAGGGGAAAATGTGATCAATTATTGTTCAAATAGAGTCACAATGCAAATAGTCTTCATTGTCCTTTTGAGTTTGGAGTGATGTCATCCATATGACTGGTGTAAATGTGTATTATTGTGCCAGTAGAGGGCAGGAAAGCCACCGATCTTCCATCATGCCATTCATAACATTGAGAGAATATGCTATCCTTAATGTCTTGTGCTGTATATTAACAGTTTAGACTCTTTATCAGGGATGTACTGACCTGCGGTTGCCAATCTGTTCACAGAACCAACTAATGTCTGTTACTAACACACATGTGAGGATATTATTGTCTGGAAATAAACAATCCATGAATCATTTGCATTGAGTCTCAGTCCCTTTCCATTGCTAAACTTAATTCACTAACTACTAGGGCTGGGTTGGAAAGACGATATATATGTATATACAGTGGCAAAAACAAAAAGTATGTGAACCCTTGGGAATTAGCTGGTTGTTAAGATGTGATATCTTCATCAAAGTCACAAGTATAGACAAACAATGTGCTTAATGCTAACAACACACAATTTTAATATGTATTGTCTTTATTGAACACATCCCGTTAAACATTCACAGCGCTGTGTAAAAAGTAAGTGACCCCTTGGATTTGATAATGGGTCGGTCTGCCTTAGTTTCATCAGTCTAAAAACATTTTCCCAGTAGCGTTGCATGCAGCAATGATTTTGTTGGAAAACAGCAGCTTCCTTCGTGGTGTGCTGCCATGAACACCATACCTGGTTAATGTTTTCCATATAGTAGACTCATGAACAGAGATCTTAACCAGTTCCAATGATTCCTTCAAGTCTTTATCTGTCACTCTAGGGTCGTTTCTTAGCTCATTGATCATTCTGCGGTGTGTCCTTTGAGTCAACTTGGCTGGGCGGCCACTTCTAGTGAGAGTACATATAGTACTAAATCATCTCCATTTATTGACAGTTTGTCTAACTGTGGACAGATGAATATCTAACGGCCACTTCTAGTGAGAGTACCTATAGTACTAAATCATCTCCATTTATAGACAGTTTGTCTAACTGTGGACAGATGAATATCTAACGGCCCCTTCTAGTGAGAGTACCTATAGTACTAAATCATCTCCATTTATAGACAGTTTGTCTCACTGTGGACAGATGAATATCTAACGGCCACTTCTAGTGAGAGTACCTATAGTACTAAATCATCTCCATTTATAGACAGTTTGTCTCACTGTGGACAGATGAATATCTAACGGCCACTTCTAGTGAGAGTACCTATAGTACTAAATCATCTCCATTTATAGACAGTTTGTCTAACTGTGACGGATGAATATCTAACGGTCACTTCTAGAGAGAGTACCTATAGTACTAAATCATCTCCATTTATAGACAGTTTGTCTCACTGTGGACAGATGAATATCTAACGGCCACTTCTAGTGAGAGTACCTATAGTACTAAATCACCTCCATTTATAGACAGTTTGTCTCACTGTGGACAGATGAATATCTAACGGCCACTTCTAGAGAGAGTACCTATAGTACTAAATCATCTCCATTTATAGACAGTTTGTCTAACTGTGGACAGATGAATATCTAACGGCCCCTTCTAGTGAGAGTACCTATAGTATAAATCATCTCCATTTATAGACAGTTTGTCTAACTGTGGACAGATGAATATCTAACGGCCCCTTCTAGTGAGAGTACCTATAGTACTAAATCATCTCCATTTATAGACAGTTTGTCTCACTGTGGACAGATGAATATCTAACGGCCACTTCTAGTGAGAGTACCTATAGTACTAAATCATCTCCATTTATAGACAGTTTGTCTAACTGTGGACAGATGAATATCTAACGGCCACTTCTAGTGAGAGTACCTATAGTACTAAATCACCTCCATTTATAGACAGTTTGTCTCACTGTGGACAGATGAATATCTAACGGCCACTTCTAGAGAGAGTACCTATAGTACTAAATCATCTCAATTTATAGACAGTTTGTCTCACTGTGGACAGATGAATATCTAACGGCCACTTCTAGAGAGAGTACCTATAGTACTAAATCATCTCCATTTATAGACAGTTTGTCTAACTGTGACGGATGAATATCTAACGGTCACTTCTAGAGAGAGTACCTATAGTACTAAATCATCTCCATTTATAGACAGTTTGTCTCACTGTGGACAGATGAATATCTAACGGCCACTTCTAGTGAGAGTACCTATAGTACTAAATCACCTCCATTTATAGACAGTTTGTCTCACTGTGGACAGATGAATATCTAACGGACACTTCTAGTGAGAGTACCTATAGTACTAAATCACCTCCATTTATAGACAGTTTGTCTCACTGTGGACAGATGAATATCTAACGGCCACTTCTAGAGAGAGTACCTATAGTACTAAATCATCTCCATTTATAGACAGTTTGTCTAACTGTGGACAGATGAATATCTAACTGGCCCCTTCTAGTGAGAGTACCTATAGTATAAATCATCTCCATTTATAGACAGTTTGTCTAACTGTGGACAGATGAATATCTAACTGGCCCCTTCTAGTGAGAGTACCTATAGTACTAAATCATCTCCATTTATAGACAGTTTGTCTCACTGTGGACAGATGAATATCTAACGGCCACTTCTAGTGAGAGTACCTATAGTACTAAATCATCTCCATTTATAGACAGTTTGTCTAACTGTGGACAGATGAATATCTAACGGCCCCTTCTAGTGAGAGTACCTATAGTACTAAATCACCTCCATTTATAGACAGTTTGTCTCACTGTGGACAGATGAATATCTAACGGCCACTTCTAGAGAGAGTACCTATAGTACTAAATCATCTCAATTTATAGACAGTTTGTCTCACTGTGGACAGATGAATATCTAACGGCCACTTCTAGAGAGAGTACCTATAGTACTAAATCATCTCCATTTATATTCAGTTTGTCTAACTGTGGACAGATGAATATCTAACGGCCACTTCTAGTGAGAGTACCTATAGTACTAAATCATCTCCATTTATAGACAGTTTGTCTAACTGTGGACAGATGAATATCTAAACTCTTCCAGATAACTTTCTAACCCTTTCCAGCTTTATGCAAAGCAATAATTCATGATCGTAGGTCTTCTGAGATCTCTTGGTCCACATCAGCAGATGCTTCTTGTGAATTGCAACTCAAAACTTTTGAGTGCTTTTTATAAGTCAAAGTAGCTCTAACCCACACCTCCAATCTCCTTTCATTAATCTGATGCCAGGTTTGCCAACTCCTGATTCTATTTAGCCTAGGGCTCATTAGCCTTGGGGTTCACATACTTTTCCCCAACCTACACTGTGAATGTTTAAATGATGTATTCGGTATGTACAAGAAAAATATAACAATTGTTGTCATTTATATGTACATTTATACTTTATAACTGACTGTTTACATGTCTTGACTCATTACTTGAGAACTTGAAACAGCGTTTTCTCAAATTAGGGTTCAGACCTGTGATTTGATTGGTTGATTGTATAACGTTCATCACCTCAGGCAGTCCATATTTGTGTGCGGCTCCATTAGTGGCATCTATAAGCCTTTGACGTGTTCTTTGGGTGAATTGCCTGTATAGATATCGATTTAAATCCATTTGCCTGACCCAATTCCACATGCAGCCTGGGATCAGGGGCGCGTCTTTTTTGACAATCGCTGTGACACCAGATTGTTCCATAGAGATTCTAGATAATCCTGCAGGATTTCCAGTGGACTCTAATCTGTTCATCAGGGACCTGTAAGCTTTAGGTTTAAACATAAAAATTCACATAGTGTCCGTCGAACAATCATGAAACCTTGACGGTACAGATTTTGTCCAGTTATGCAAATGTTTTTTCTATCAGTGATTTTTTTATCCATCCATCCATCTTCAATCGCTTATCCGAAGTTGGGTCGCGGGGGCAGCAGCTCCAGCAGGGGGCCCCAAACTTCCCTGTCCTGAGCCACATTAACCAGCTCTGACTGGGGGACTCCGAGGCGTTCCCAGGCCAGTGTGGAGATGTAATCTCTCCACCTAATCCTGGGTCTTCCCCGAGGCCTCCTCCCAGCTGCCCCCTAGGGAGGCGCCCAGGGGGCATCCTTACCAGATGCCCAAACCACCTCAACTGACTCCTTTCGACTTTCGACCTTATTTCCCTCTAAATGACTAAATTACACCATACATTTTCATATTAAATAAGCACATTTTATGTTATCTTCACTTCAATAAAACCTTAATTTCAGTCAATTGAAAGAATCAAAACATCCATATACATGTATGTCATGCATTAGGGGTCTCTGGTCACATCTGCTGGAGTAAAAATCAGAATAACATGAAATTACAACTATTGGCAGTACATGGCTTGCATTGGTTTACACCTGAAGTCTATGAGATGTCTTCGCTAATATAGGCGCTAATATGTGTGTGCGTACATGTGTTTTTTGCATTGCGGATGTTTTATAGTCTCAACCCTTTACTTATGTGTGATTGTGTTGTGCATTGCATCTGATTTATTGATTTTTATTTGACAAATAAGAAAAAAAAAAATGCTCTGTGTTATAGTCTCTCCCATTCATTTCCTATGGTGGATGCATTTTGTTTACGACCGCTTAGACTTTTCGAATCAAGTCCAGATTTTGTGTGTGTGTTCAGACAACAAGTGGAGTTAAAGTCACCAAGTATTGTACCAATCAGATAAAGGATACTGTAAAGAAGTATAAGGGAAAGGAGGATGTGAGATCTGGCTTGACAATATAAATAATAGTTTTAATATTAAACTGAACCAATAACACACAAACAAACACACAGAGCAGCTGCCTGTAATTCTCGCTCTCTCTCTCGAACTGTCGTCACTGGCCGCCTTTATCCCTCACGTGCACATCAGGCTGATTGGGGACCAGCTGTGCGTTGTTCCAGCCCGGGCCTGCCCTCCTCCGCTCTACACTCCTCCCGGTGTTGCCTCAGGCCGGGGAGCCTCATGCCGTACTCCCCCGTCTGCCGGCAGGTCATCCCTGCCTTCCTCGATCTAGGAGGAGACAGGAGGGGAAAAACAACATAATTAGGCCTACACGGAGTGACCGAGAAAGAGAGAGAGGGAAAAAGAAACTGACTCATGGTCACGTGGTCCCCGATCACTCCCCCACCCTCTCAGGCAGATGGCAGCTGCTGCTCCCCAGGTGGACCGGAGTCAGACCGACCCCCAGTGGACAGAACGCCCCTCCGCGTTCTCTGCGACCCGTTGGGACACACCTCCGCCCCTGGCAGTGGCCCTACCGCTCCAGTCGGTTGGGGAGTCCAGTCCCCACTCGCCTCGTGGACGGCGGCCATTGTCCGCATCCAGGCGGTCGGGCTACTCAGTCCCCCGGCGGATGTCAGCGGCGCTCCCCTGGGTGGACGGCAGTGTCGAGGATTCCGCAACGGGCATCCCTCCTCTCTCCCGGGTTTCGTCACCAATAGAAGGGGGTTAAGGGAAAGGAGGAGGCCAGAACCGGCTTGACAATATAAATAATAATTTAATGAAGAAATAAATGAAAATAAACACACAGAGCAGCTGCCTGTAATTCACTCTCTCTCGAACTGTCGTCACACCTTTCAGGTTCTCATCTTACATGTGACAGGTTAATTTATCTCACGTAACCTCAAGTTGGACCTCCTACAGTATGAGAGACCAGTGCATTATTATGAGATACTGTAATCAGTGTAGACAGTAAGTGTGAATAATGATGTAAATAGATTATCTAGAACAGAAAAATGTGAATTATCAAAGGTAACAGCACATATGGGAGACGTTCGAGGTACACATTACACAGCAAAGAGCACATTATAAACCGTACCATAAACAGTATGAATACCATTTTGTATTTATTCAGTTTGTTCATCATTTTAACTTTACTAATTGTATTTAATGTATATGGCACTGGCCATACCACTCCTGGAGTCGCGAGTTCGAATCCGGGGCATGCTGAGTGACTCTAGCCAGGACTCCTTAGCAACCAAATTGTCCCGGTTGCTAGGGAGGGTAGAGGCACATGGGGTAACCTCCTTGTGGTGGTGATTAGTGGTTCTCGCTCTCAATGGGGCGTGTGGTGAGTTGTGTGTGGATCGTGGAGAGTAGCATGAGCCTCCACATGCTGTGAGTCTCCGCGGATGCACAACGAGTCACGTGATCAGATGCGCGGATTGATGGTCTCAGAAGCGGAGGCAACTGAGATTCGTCCTCCTCCACCTGGATTGAGGCGAGTAACCGCGCCACCACAATGACCTACTAAGTAGTGGGAATTGGGCATTCCAATTGGGAGAAAAATGGCACTGGACATAAAACAGCATATATTATATAAATAATTATAAAAGGATTAAGAAATTGGTTTAGATGAAGTATAGCTGGTCACACTGCAGTCACTGTTTGAAATTGCATGTATATTACCCAAATTTACTGTAAATATCAACATGATTGTTGTTCAGGATGAAAATTATTTAACCGCTTTCCAGTACCTTGCTTTCCACGTGATACCGTCACAAAGACATATAAAAAATAACGTAATGTGAATTGTCATGTTCAGATATTTTAATATGTAAATCGATTTTTTTTTTTTTCGCTGATGACTACAAAAGTAGAGAATCACGAGAAGAGCAAATAAAAACAATAAAAAAAAAGAAGAAAAATAAATATTTAATGAATAAATCAAAAACTTTTAATCAGCAAATAGACAAATTTCCCGGTGAACGGCCAGGCGAGCCACGCCCCTCCAGTTTAACTGGTTTGATTGGCAGGTTGTAGCCACGCCCTTTCCCTGTGTCCCCTCACGTTTACGCAGTTTGATTGACATGTAGGAGCCCCGCCCACGCCTCCATTCCCCTCCCGCTGCTGCGTTTGATTGGCAGTTGGTAGCAGCTGCGGAGTTGTGGAGTCAGGACGGAGCTGCGCTGCACCTCAGGAGATCATTGGAGTTGAGGCGATACTTTGCGATGGATTCTCAAACTTAAAATGATCGAAAGCGCGTTAAAGTTACGGGCGTCGCCAGACCCCCTTCAAACCGTCTGAAACAGGAAACTGGCAAAGATGTGAGACCTCACGAAGCCGAAGAAAAAGCCACTGGAGTCTCGCGAAAGTCTAGACAAATATGGCTTCTCGTGTCTTTCAATTTCACGCGAAAAACTCTCTGACAGGATTGTTTCCAGAGTTTTCTGTGGTTCTGTTGTAGTGGACGGGCCGGGCGCGATGGATCCGAAGCACAAAGAGTTGCTGGAGCAGTCCGAGCAGAAGTTGTCGGAGTCCGTCACAGATGTGGATCGGCTCCTGGAGCTGCTGGCCCAGTCCGGCAGTCTGAGCCCGGCCGAGCGCACCGAGCTGGACAAGAACTGCTCCAGCAGCGCCGACAAAGTCCATCTGCTCCTCAAGATGCTGGTGGAAAACAAGGAAAACGATCATTTCCAGGAGCTGTGCTGGGCGCTGGAGAAAACTCAGCCGCTGCCGCTCAACTCTCTGCTGCCTGTGGACAACCACAACACGGGTAAAACTTCCTCAAGGGTTCGGCGAAACTTTCAGAACATTCCAGTGAAGTTTATCTAGACACATTAGTTGTAGTGTGATGTTGTTTGTAAGTTAACAGCGAAGATAAGTGTGATTTAACCATGTCTGCTGTACAAATTAGAGACAGAATACACTGTAAATAATAACAATAGTACACTGTAATCAATACATACACAACAATGCAAAGAAAATACATTATAATTTATGGATTTATATATGTGCCACAATTCTGCACGCGCAAGATGATATTTTGAGTGCAAAAAAAAAAAAGTTATGCACGCGCTAAAAGTTATTTTGCATGCTCCAGATTAGAATTTGATTGCAAAACAAATGTTCTGCACCCACAAAAAAAATATTTTGCACGCGCATGATATTTTGAGCGCACAAAAAATTATCTGCATGCACAAGATGAAATCGAGCACACAAAATGTAATTTTGCACGTGCAAGATGATATTTTGAGCGCAATAAATGTAATTTTGCACGTGCAAGATGATATTTTGAGCGCAATAAAAGTAATTTTGCACGTGCAAGATGATATTTTGAGCGCAATAAAAGTTATTTTGCATGTGCAAGAGGATATTTTGAGCGCAATAAAAGTTATTTTGCACGTGCAAGATGATATTTTGAGCGCAATAAAAGTTATTTTGCATGTGCAAGATGATATTTTGAGTCAATAAAAGTTATTTTGCATGTGCAAGATGATATTTTGAGTGCAATAAAAGTTATTTTGCACGTGCAAGATGATATTTTGAGTCAATAAAAGTTATTTTGCATGTGCAAGATGATATTTTGAGCGCAATAAAAGTTATTTTGCACGTGCAAGATGATATTTTGAGTCAATAAAAGTTATTTTGCACGTGCAAGATGATATTTTGAGTCAATAAAAGTTATTTTGCATGTGCAAGATGATATTTTGAGTGCAATAAAAGTTATTTTGCATGTGCAAGATGATATTTTGAGTCAATAAAAGTTATTTTGCATGTGCAAGAGGATATTTTGAGTGCAATAAAAGTTATTTTGCATGTGCAAGAGGATATTTTGAGTCAATAAAAGTTATTTTGCATGTGCAAGAGGATATTTTGAGTGCAATAAAAGTTATTTTGCATGTGCAAGAGGATATTTTGAGTCAATAAAAGTTATTTTGCATGTGCAAGATGATATTTTGAGTGCAATAAAAGTTATATTGCATGTGCAAGAGGATATTTTGAGTCAATAAAAGTTATTTTGCATGTGCAAGAGGATATTTTGAGTGCAATAAAAGTTATATTGCATGTGCAAGAGGATATTTTGAGTCAATAAAAGTTATTTTGCATGTGCAAGATGATATTTTGAGTCAATAAAAGTTATTTTGCATGTGCAAGATGATATTTTGAGTGCAATAAAAGTTATTTTGCATGTGCAAGAGGATATTTTGAGTCAATAAAAGTTATTTTGCATGTGCAAGATGATATTTTGAGTGCAATAAAAGTTATTTTGCATGTGCAAGATGATATTTTGAGTCAATAAAAGTTATTTTGCATGTGCAAGAGGATATTTTGAGTGCAATAAAAGTTATTTTGCATGTGCAAGAGGATATTTTGAGTGCAATAAAAGTTATTTTGCATGTGCAAGAGGATATTTTGAGTCAATAAAAGTTATTTTGCGCGCGCAAGATGATATTTTGAGCGTACAGACATTTTCTGCACTTGCAATATGATATTTTGAATGCAAAATATTTTTCTTGCATGTGTTAGATGAAGTTAAGTGCACAAAAATGTTCTGCACGTGCAAGATGATATTTTGAGCACAAACATTTTTCTTTATTAGGGTTTGTTTACATTACGTCATCATGGCAACAAAGTTGTAAAATTGGCTATACCTTTACTCAGAAACGTTAGTAAGAGATTTGATCATGTTGTTTAAGTCTTGTATCTATACTTTTGAAATGGAGTATATTAACGTTTACAGATTAGCCCCATTGACTTCTATTGTAAGTGTCTCACTGTAACCCAGTTTCTTGCAGGATGGTTATTAGCGCAGATCCGATTTGGGGGATTTGAGGTAGCCACAATGCAATCGCACCCATGATAAGTGAAGCACAAGCATAGGTTGACGTGCACACCACCGCCTCAAGCCTCTCTCACACCGCCAACGACTTAGTTGACTCTGCAATCTATGTAGCTAGTGTGCGTTCCTACTGTTTGACACTGTAACGTTATTGGAGGACTGGCAGCAATGTCATTAACAAGATGATCAATCTATCATGAATGAATGAGTTGCACTCTCATTGGTAGTCGCTAGTCATTTGCATAAAGTTGACATTTTCTCAAGTTGTTACTCTCCATGGCGATCTATGTTGCCAATGGCCGCGACAGCTCGTGTAGCCAGATGTCGTGGATCGTGTCGCTGAATGGGGTGGCGGTGAGAACGGGGACATGGTCATTGTGGCCGATAACGACAACCGATAATTACAAAAATATTTTAAGCTTTCATGTTTAATCATTTAACCTGGAACTGCTGGCTAATTAATTAAATGCTGCTCATTTGAAAAACAGGTGTCATTTAAACGTTTGGAAACTTAAGGTTCGCTGTGAACCAGAAATGTGCCTATATTGCAGATGAATGCTGATTTGAATGAGAAATCATTGACAATACACTTGCATATATTGTATGGCGCCTATTGATATGAGTGTTTACGGTAATCCTGATGACTCGCTAACATTGACTGAATAATGAACTTCATCTGTAATAATGCATTAAACCAAAATGAGGTGATAAACAGCATGTAACGAACATTAAATGACAAAACGCACAATACAAGCCTCTTGTAGTCTCTAATAGTGTTATATTTATGCCAGTGCTGGTTTGTGCATGTTATGTGTGTGCGTAATGTGTACACGCATGCCTAATCTGTGGCAGTTTCATTGTAGACCTTACGAAATCAATCCCAATCATAATGTAAATAGGTAAAACCATCATACACATCGAATATCGATCAGGTATAACTTTAGAAAAGTCTCAAGTTGTAAAATACAACAAGCACATTAGTTTCAGTCAAACTAGCGTTTTTAGCCATCAAGGGTTACTTAAAGCAGTGGTTCCCAACTCTGTTCCTGGAGGCCACATCTCCCTTTTCTGACACACCCAATTGAGGTCTTGGAGTCTCCACTAATGAGCGGACAAGTTGAATCGGGTGTGTTTGATTGGGGAGATATCCAAAATGTGTTGTGATGCTGAGGGCCCTCCAGGAACGGGGTTGGGAACCACTGACTTCAAGATTTATGCACTATGTAACGTTGTTGTTGGGCTAGTTTAATTTTGATCCTTTGCTGTAAATAACGATATTATATTTTTCATATTCTGTTTATGTTTCATGAAATAATAAGTGATGATAATTGCCCCTAACATACAAACATGTTGTCACACTTCATGAAACAAACAGAAAATGGGAGATTGTATTTCGTTACTTACAGCAGATGATCTCAATTAAAACCAGCACCAAAATATCGTAACACGGTGGAAATAATCATCACAGAGAGACACAAGGTTGGTTTGCAACACCAGTCTGGCATTAACTGATGCGTTGGTGCATGCACACTGCTGCTTGAAGCTGCGTTCACACCGCCAGCTACTTCGTTTTGTCGCTGGCAGTGTGAACGCAGCTGAGACTGCC
Source organism: Xyrauchen texanus (assembly GCF_025860055.1). Classification (NCBI taxonomy): domain Eukaryota; kingdom Metazoa; phylum Chordata; class Actinopteri; order Cypriniformes; family Catostomidae; genus Xyrauchen; species Xyrauchen texanus. The sequence continues at coordinate 39,161,522 of NC_068308.1, read as the reverse complement.
CGAGTCTCTACCTGAAGTCTAAAAATAGCTTAAAAATAGCTTGATTGTCATGGAAATAATGCCAAAAATCTTCAAGGAATATTCTCGTTTCAATACAAGTTAAACTCAGTCGACATCATTTGTGGCATAATGTTGATTGCCACAAAAGTATTTCGACATCCCACATTTATTAAAAACAAACAAGCAAGAATTGCTCTTATAGCGAGGCACCTACAGTGGAAGTGAATGGTGTTAGTGTTACGTTAGAACTAGCAACGGATGCTTGAGCTGCTTTACTCGAAGACTCACTGGAGGAACAAGTTGGTGCGTTTGTGCATGTGTGTGTGAGTTTGTATTTGAGGGGTCGAAAGAGAGAAACTCAGAAAATGAGAGATATCTTCTGGGATTACCTTTTTTGTTGCAGCTCTCGTAAGAAGTACCATCGCTTCAAAATCGGCATTTTCCCGTTATAAACCTTAACAACCTTTATTCATCCCTACAGAGATGCAGGAGTGCGCTGACATGACGACTCTATCTTTCTCTCAAGAGTATGTTTGGGCCTTAAGTGTGTGCGTTACGCTTATAATGTGTTTCCTCGAGGGTTTTCCCACCGATATTGCAGATAATATAGAAACTGTTGTATTGACCAAGTGCATCTTGCTTTAATACAGCTCAAGTCTTCGTTACTAATTCGAAAACCTCTCTCTCTGTGTGCATGTGTGGAGCGGTGGTGTAGCGGTTAGCGCGCTGCACTACGAACCTGGTGACTCGAGTTCGATTCCCGCTCATGGCCAACACCAGTGATGATTATCTGAACCGGTCCCGGGCCTCCCCTAGGTCGACTCACCCTAAAATGAGTACCTGGTGCGGTGTTTAAACATCGCCACTGGGGAAACAAAGGCGGTCGGGTGTGGTGCTGGCCACCCACCCCCTCATGTACCATTCCGACCTTCGTAGGTGCTTTCTAACAGCACTTGCCCCTACAGTCTGTTAAGGCTAAATGGGGGATCTTTGTCTTTGTCGTGTGTGTGTGTGTGTAAGCGAAATAGGGGGCGGGGAGTAGCGCAGTGTTTTACACTACAGCAATGTGAGGTTGATTAAGGCGAAATAAATTGAAACAATAAAAGCTATTTAGGATAATAGAAATTGTTTCATTGATCAAGTTACATTTTGCATTTTGGGTGCGGCTCTTTTTCGATTGCGACTTGAGTGTCAGTGTGTGTGTGAGCGTGTGTAAGTGCGTGAAATATATGTAGGATATTTTAGACATTGTTTTGACATTCTTAACAGATTTACTTCAACCAATGTCTTTGTTTTAATTGGTCATTTTGTTGTGGTAGCATGTACGGCTCTTTGAAATAACTGAAATAATTTGGCGAAGTGATGAGGAACCGTTATGCGGTCAAGAACTGGAACTACTTTATAGCCGTGCGAACGTCCATCAGCCAATCAGAATCAAGCATACAACAGACCCGTGGAATAACATGACTATAATGTTTACGTCTTCTGGCTAAACTTTCCTAACAGTTTGTATTTTAGTCTTTTAAGCTCGCCGTTGGACACTATGATAAATTATTTTTGTAATGCAATAATTTTTGATTGCTTTTTCTTAGATACAGTTGGCATGATGGGAAACAAAACAAAAGCAGTTGTTTATTTATCGTTAAAAACATTTTGATACCGATATCTTGACTTCGATACCAGTTCCTAAACGATACTTTTCCATTTTAACAAGATAACTATTTTAATGTGAGTTAAACGTGATCAGTTACTGTCAACCTTAAAGTATTTTTAGCACCGATTTAGCTAGCTATCTATAGCCATACATCCAAACATTATCTAACTAACTAATATATAGTAGGTCACAGTTTATAGGTGCGCCGTGACAATTTAACAAGTGCACAAGCATGTATCACTACAAGTTAGCCGATTTTGTTTGTTGGTTTGTTTGCTGAACGTTAACCTTACCTGTTTGAGTCCCAGTCGTAGCGCCGCTGCATTCATCAGTATTTTTGGAGGAGGACTTGTGTAGTGGGCATGTTGATGGAGGACTGGTGTGGTGAGTATGTTGAAGGAGGACTCGTGTGGTGGGCATGTTGAAGGAGGACTCGTGTGGTGGGCATGTTGGAGGAGGACTGGTGTGGTGGGCATGTTGGAGGAGGACTCGTGTGGTGGGGATGTTGAAGGAGGACTGGTGTGGTGGGCATGTTGGAGGAGGACTGGTGTGGTGGGCATGTTGGAGGAGGACTCGTGGTGGGCATGTTGGAGGAGGACTCGTGTGGTGGGGATGTTGAAGGAGGACTCGTGTAGTGGGCATGTTGGATGGAGGACTGGTGTGGTGGGCATGTTGGAGGAGGACTCGTGTGGTGGGGATGTTGAAGGAGGACCCGTGTGGTGGGGATGTTGGAGGAGGACCTGTGTGGTGGGCATGTTGGAGGAGGACTTGTGTAGTGGGCATGTTGGAGGAAGCTCTGTGGCAGGAGGACGCTGAAAGGATGACCGCACCGACTCTGTCTTCTTGCAGTCAAAGGCGGAGCAACTTTCTGCTCTTAAGTTTATTCTGTGCACTGTTAAGTGCTTCATCAGATTTGTTGTGTTGCCAGTTTTGGCAGCAATTATCTTGTCGCAAATATTGCATAGCACGCTGTTGGCATCGAGCCTGGTGAAATGTAGCCACACTTTTGATCTTTTCCACATCTTTCACATGTATGGGGTTTGAGACGCATACACACTACAGCCTCACGTGTGAGCTGCATAACCGGCGTAAACTTGTGTTTTTCCTTGATGCCTAAACACAGCCAATCACCGGCACTTTTAGATTTGGGCACATCTAGTATGCTACATGCTTATCACTGATGTTGACTAAATTAAACCCTTAGGTATCGATATTTGGGACCGTTATCTACAGTTGCTGTTGATTGAGCTTAACTTTTATTGATTACCGGAATATACTAACAGGCCTCGTTTTCTTTGAACAAATTGGGAATATAACTCTCGGACATGTTTTCAGAGGATTCACCCATTTTCTAGTTTATAATGCACTGGATGTGGTCACAAATATCGCCCAGACAGATCGTGAGCTGTTCAGTTGATATATATACTTTATAGTAAACGTGCATGAGACAGTGGTGAAGCTCTCTGTGTAAATCTGCTAAGCGTAACATTGTACAGTGAATGTGTTACAGATGTTTCGAAGTATCCAGCAGCCAAAAAAACTCATCAGAGGTACAGGGATTTAGCCTTAAGCCAGAAAGAGCTGCTGTCTATAAAATAATGCAGCTTAAAGTAGGATCACATAACATTACTTAGAAAGCCATTAAACCCATGTAAATGGAATCTGCCTGAATGACATAAAAATACTTGCTGATTTGTGTGTTTATACTATAGCACTAGTGAAACTGGACCAGACAAAGTGATATTAACAGGCATTTAGGGTCTGTTAAATGGAGCATTGCTGATCAATTAGACAATTTATAGATGTATGATGGTCATCAATACAGACTTTAGTGGGGGTGTGTTGGGTTTAAGTTTGAATCATCATGTGGTATTTGATGTGTCTCATAGCTGCGGGCTGTTTTCAGTAATGTCTCGATTAAAAAAATAGGGTCCTGAATGATTGTGTCCATAGTACACCAGCTGGCTGCGTCTCAAAGTAAACCCCATTGGAACAATGGAAAATAAAAAATAAAAAATGTATAATAGTCTTGCTTTTAATATCCACATACCCAGTGAATAACTACATTACCCATATAAGGTGATTCTTGATTTCAGACTTGATTTTGAAACACTCGTTGGAGTCGGTTTGATTCAAACTCCTAGAACTTCATTTTGAAACACTCGTTGGAGTCGGTTTGATTCAAACTCGTAGAACTTCATTTTGAAACACTCGTTGGCGTCGGTTTGATTCAAACTAATAGAACCTGATTTTGAAACACTCGTTGGCGTCAGTTTGATTCAAACTCGTAGAACTTGATTTTGAAACACTCGTTGGAGTCGGTTTGATTCAAACTCATAGAACTTGATTTTGAAACACTTGTTGGAGTCGGTTTGATTCAAACTCATAGAACCTGATTTTGAAACACTCGTTGGAGTCGGTTTGATTCAAACTCATAGAACCTGATTTTGAAACACTCGTTGGAGTCGGTTTGATTCAAACTCATAGAACTTGATTTTGAAACACTCGTTGGAGTCAGTTTGATTCAGACTCTGAACTCGATTTCAAAACATGCTCATCTGAGTCGGTTAGAATCAGACTCTTAGAACTCTATTTTGAATCACACTCATTGGAGTCAGTTTGATTCAGAGTCATAGAACTTGATTTTGAAACACTCATTGGAGTCATTTTGAGTCGGTTTGAGGCCGGTGCACACGGGACGCACTCGGCAAGCGCAAGTGTCTAGTTAATTTTCAATGAGAGGCTCGCTGAAAGCAGCCATTTTGCTAGCCTCTAGCCTCTTGCACGTGCATGGCTCTTCGCATCAGGTGGCATGAAAGATAAAAATTTTATCATCTCTTTGTGAGCGGCTGAGACCATCAAATCCGCGCATCTTATCACGTGACTTGTTGAGCGCGTTACCGCGGAGACAGTGCGTATAGAGGCTTCACGCTATTTTCCGTGGCATGCACGCACCACTCTCCACACATCCCACCGAGAGCGAGAACCACATTATAGCAACCACGAGGAGGTTACCCCATGTGACTCTACCTTCCCTTGCAAGCGGGCCAATTTGGTTGCTAAGCAGATCTGACTGGAGTTTCGCGACTCCAGGGATTGTAGTCAGCGCTATACTCGTTGAGCTACCCAGGCCCCCCATGTCATTAAATCTTAAATGATATGATCCCTCAAAAATCTCAGAGATGTAAATAAAACTGCCAGGACTTGGGAACTTGTGACTTTGCCAGTTAAAAATAAAGCACATAATGAGAAAGCTCCCATACTTAAAACTTGCTTTAGTATTTGGTTTAATTTATGTAATGGTCGCAATGGACCCTTTTCACATACTGTGATCGTTTCCACCATATTTAGCAGCTTAAATAAAAAATTAGCAATTTTAATTATTTTGTGTAAATTTATAACATTATACTTTGTATATTATTACCCTTGAATGCATTTTAAAAACGAGTTACTACAGATGCGATGAGGTTTCTAACACCGCTGCTGAGAGAGTGATCGGAAATTTGCCACCTTCTGACGTTCCAGTTTTTCCTTTACTGGAGCAAATGGTTAAGCAAAAATGGCATTAAGCGAGGGCTCCCATTCACCGCTATCAAAGTTTAACTTGCAACCATTTAGGTTTAGATTGAGTCAAAATCCCACCCACTATTGTTTTTAATGCGAGTCTGCTTGTTGCCCAGTCGCCCCAGTCTGTTGACCCAGTTACTGTCAGCCTCTGTCTGGATCTGTTCCTGTAGTAACACCAAAGCCTTATCACACCTCACACAAACATGACAAACATAATTTATCTCTGCTATTAATTACTCTGTTATATTAATTATGCCTCTTCTTCTTCTTTTATTATTTTATCATTGGGTTGTTCTGTAGTGCATTGAAAGAATGAACAGGAAATAAACAGACTTGTCCTGAGAGAGAAACTGAGTCTTCGTTCAAGAGCAATTACCAGCTCGGATTACTCAAATGCAGCTGCAGGCCTGTTTGTGTGTGTAGAGTTGTGTATGAGATCATTCTCAGACTCTACAGATCCTCTCAGATTTCATTAAATAAAGCTGAACTCTGGATTTATCACACATGTCAGTAACGGAGAACGTGTTGATGGTTGTTTCAGGTTCCACGTACAGCGTTCTATCAGCGATGCCGTCTGACTCTGAGAGCAGTAGTTCCCTCAACAGTGTCGGTGAGTCAGCTGAGAGTGTTTTTTTTCCTCCCCAATTTGTAACGGCAATTCCCAATGCGCTCCAAGTCCTCGTGGCGGCGTTGTGACTCGCCTCAATCCGGGTGGTGGAGGATGAATCTCAGTTGCCTCTGCGTCTGAGACCGTCAATCCATGCATCTTATCACGTGGCTTGTTGAGCGTGTTACCACGGTGATGTAGCTCGTGTGGCGGCTTCACGCTATTCTCCGCGGCATCCACGCACAATTCGCCACCGAGAGCGAGAACCACATTATAGCGACCACGAGGAGGTTACCCCATGTGACTCTACCCTCCCTAGCAACCGGGCCAATTTGGTTGCTAAGGAGACCTGGCTGGAGTCACTCAGCACGCCCTGGATTGGAACTAGCGCCAATACTCGGCTGAGAGTCATTTTGTCTACCTGATAAATTGCATCACATTGCAATTGCCATGAAAATAATGTCACAATCAAAAAATCATAATGGTTAAAAAAAAATAGGCTTTGCTTGATTTAAGATTAGTTGATTTTGGAGTGAAATACAACCTTTTATAATAGTATTAGTCACTAAATCACTCCAAATCAGACTTCTAGAGAAATCTGGGTGTCTAATCTAATCTGAAACAGGAAGGAAAAACACAGACTAAACTCAGCAACATCTAAAAAGAGACAGACAAGTCTGTTGTTTTAGTATTGAGGGATATGAGACCGGTTGTCAGTGGCCCAGATACATCTGTATGGGATGGCAGAGCTCAGTCTTGAGTCTGAAAGAAAAAGTTTATAAACCTGACAATGATGTCTGGCCTACCATCTTCATATTGCTAAAGGAGAGGAAGAGGAACACTGCATCCAAGTCTGGCACTGTGGCCAACTTCTCAATAGTTCACTCAAAAGGACAATTTTGCCATTTAATCTCGCCCTCATGTCGCTTCAGCCCAGACTTGATTTTAATGAACTGAAGTGTATTTTCTGAGCATTGGTGTGATGTTCTTACTTGTATATATCTGTCCTAGCGTCCTCCCCTCCTCCTGCACACCTGGACAAGCATGTGATGAGCGAGAAGCTGGAGACGGTGATTTTCCAACTCAGACAGGTGACCCGGGAACGAGACGACCTACGCAAAAGACTGGCCCTCTCTTCACCCGGCACCACCTTTGACGACTGCAGGTACAGTAACAGAACAGTACATATGCTATTTTATTCTGGTTACTACAGATTAAAACAGGTTTTTGTAGTTGAGATTCAGAGCTCCGAAATTTGGCCGACGTTTAATTGCGCTACAAATAATTGCGAGTAACAATTGTATTGTTTTAGGGCTTGTCGTGATAATGCAAATGTCATACTTGTAACGGTCTATTATATTATATAATATTATATTTAGGGGTTTATATGAAAATTATATTATATTTAGATTTTTATCAGCCAATTATTGAACAAATTAAAACCATTTGCATATCGCTTATAATCATGAAACCGCTGCTATGAAAAACTGATTTTATTTATAATTAATTTGTAACACACTTTAGTAAAAACTCTGTGACTTCAAATGCACAATCCAGAAATAATATATTCCACAATATGTTGAAGGTTTGGCACTCGTAAGAAAATTAAGTATTTTATTATTTATTAAATAAAAACCTGTTATAAATGGATGGGACAAATGTGAAAATGATCACTCATCTATATAAAAACACTTTGAAACCAGCAGACTTTGATTTCTGAGACATCGCTATGATATCTATTAATGCTGCATGATTGATTGAATTGATTGACAGCCAGGTCTCCTAAGCAACCAAATTGGCCCGGTTGCTGTGGAGGCTAGAGTCACAGAGCGTAACCTCCTCATGGTCACTATAATGCGGTTCGCTCTCGGTGGGGCGTGTGAGTTGTTAATAGATGCCGCGGTGGATGGCGTGGGCCTCCGCATGCTATATCTCCATGGTAACACGCTCAGTGAGCCACGTGATAAGATGCGCGGGTTGACGTCTCCGATGCTTAGGCAGCTAAGATTCGTCCTCCACTCGGATTGTCACTAAGCCACCACGAGGACTTGGAGCAATATTGGAATGGACATTCCAAATTGGGATGTCCCCAATATGGCCTTGCGCCATTACTAAACTATAAATAGGTGGCGTTTCTACATTCAGCTCTCCCGCCAGTGCTGTGTGAGCAAGCGGCGCCCTCTAGCGGTCTGCATGGCATTATCCATTGTAATGCTAAAATACAGAATTTAAAAGGGGTTTTAAAAAAAAAAATTTGCACCATTTTTAAAGCATAATTACAAAGTTAAACAGTGATCTGATGAGAAAATAAGGTATGTTGCAAAATATCGGCATCGGCCTATAATTTGGGGTAAAATCAGTATTGGCCAGAAGTGTTCATACCGTTGCATCCCTAGTGGGAACCCTGTAAATGGTATTCATAAAATATAAGCATTGCTTGAGGTGCTCCTCGTTTGTAAGTCGCTTTGGATAAAAGCATCTGCTGAGTGATTAAATATACATGTAAATAATGGCTAAAAATATGTGTGGATGTGTGTCTCTGTAGGCCTAGTGTGAAGTCGGGTCACGATTACGAGCGTCTGAAGCTTCAGTGTATGAAGGCCATGTCTGATCTACAGTTTCTTCAGAACCAACACACCAAAACCCTGAAGAGATGTGAAGAGGCCGTGAGAGATGCCGATTACTACCAGTGAGCTTTTTTACCCATAATGCACCATAAACACATGTAGCAAGCTGCTAGGTCTGGGTATCGCCAACTACCTCATATGATATGATGTGTAGGACTGTGAGGGGATCGGCTGACTGAAGGACCATCTCATTAATGTGATTGGCTGTCGTGAGTCAGGGGAACATCTGCTGCTGATTCAAACACACGGCACAGATTACACATCCATCATTTGAGAGGATTATCTAGTGTTTTAGCTTAGTTTATTTTCCTCTCTACAAGCAGTTTGACATTTCTAATATATGGAATTGAATCAGTGTAATTGAAGCAATGATAAGAACACCGTATCAGTGCTGAAAATGAAGAAAGATCCAGCACACTGCCATAGCTTGCATGAAATGCCAACGTTTCTGCCATGTAACCTTCATTAGGCAAACGGCAGTAGTGTGCACGGTTTGTTTCTTTCTTTGTATTATTTCGTCAGTAGATTTTAGAAATGACACAGTGGGGAGCTGTCACTTCTTTAGCCAAGCAGGCATGCTTATCTGCCAAATATTGGCCTATAAATCTGTCTGTCACTATCCTTGACATGCCTAGCCCAAGTCGAGCAGTAACGCATGCAACGCTTTCTCTCTCAGTACTCTGCACGGGCGTGTGGTTGCTGAACAGACTCAGCTGCGAGATGAGATGGGGGTCGTGAAGCAGAACTACTCGCAGCTCCTGCAACAGCACTCACAGCTGCAGCAAACCTGCGACGAGCTGCGACATATTCATGACAGTGACCAGAGAGAGGTGTCAGACATGCGCTTGCAGCAGCAACAGGTAGAGTCACACACACTGTAAACACATTCATAGACATATAACAAAGAAAAAACAACATTGTAAAGGGGTTAAAGGGAAAGGAGGAGGCGAGAAACGGCTTCACGATATAAATATTGTAATTTAAACTGAACCAAAAAGACAAACACACACAGGTGTCGGACAGCTGCCGTAAATCACACTCTCTGTCGCACTGCCATATTCGGGCGGCCTTTATCCCTAATTAGCCTGATTAGGGGCCGGGTTTGCGGAATCAGGACCCGGCCCCGCCCTCGGCCCTGCCACATTCCTCCCTCGTTCTCTCCCCGCATGACGTAACCCCCCTTTCCCTGAGAAGGGGCGCCTCCCCGTCTGCCGGCAGGTCATCCTCGCCTTCCTTAATCTGGGAGGGGACAGGTGGAGGGAAAATCAATAATTAAAGACACAGGGGGGTACTCACTAACAGTGCAGTACCCCCTAAAAGAGATGGAAAGGCCAACATGTAGCGGAAGAGAGAGAGGGAAGGAAAAAAAACACTTACTCGCCGTAGTCTGGTCCTCGGCCACTCCTCCACCCTCTAGCGGACGACAGCTGCGCCTCCCCGGGTGGATAGGAGGCATTTATCTGGCCCCTTGTGGATGGAACGCCACGCTGCATTTTTGGTGGATGGTAGGGGTCTCCCCCGCCCCTGGCAGTGGTAACCGCTCAAGGCGGTTGGTTGGGAGCTCCTCCTCCCCTCGTGGCCGGTGGCCGTTCCTCCGCTTCCAGGCTTCCAGAGCAGATGGATGCTCCTTTCGAGTAGATGGCGACAACTCCACTATGGTGCATCCCTCCTCCTTCCCGGGTTTTGGCACCAGTGTAAAGGGATTCATGGAAAGGAGGCGAGAACCGGCTTGACGATATAAATTATATTTTAATTTTAAACTGAACCAAAAAGACACACACAGGTGTCGGACAGCTGTCCGTATATCTCTCTGTCGCACTGCCGTCTTCGGTCGGCCTTTATCCCTCTCGCGGGCTAATCATCCCTCCGCCCTGCCACATTCATATGTGCGTTGAATCAACATTTAACCCCCACTATTACCCCTCCCCAATCACCAACCCCACCCTGACCCCCAACGTACACCCCTATGGTCACGTTCACCCCCTCCCCGAAAGTCCCCCCCAAAACACAAAATAATTACTCCATTTCCTATCAAACAAATCCCGAACCCCCAACCTTCTTGACACCTCCTCGAAAGCTGCCACCGTCCCCATCTCCGCACACCACTCCAGAAATGAGGGCGCTCCATCCGACTTCCATCCCCTTAAATTAATCTGCCTACCAACCATAATACTGGTCAGAACCCAATTATTTATGTGTTAAATCCCCCACATTTATGACCGCCCCATCTCACAAAATAGTCTGGGGCTATATGAAGTTTGAGTGCCCAAAACGTCACGTATAAAACTCGGAACTTCTTGGATCTTAACACCCCCCCAAAAAACATGGGTTGTGACTCCATCTTCTGATTGGCATTGCCAGCAGGTGGGAAAGTGGCACTTTTATTTACATTAATGATGTCCAGGAGTGCTTGACGTAGACAATTCGCGTTCTGCTTTCGTATAACGTTGCTTGACTGTTGTCAGTTTGCGCTGAACTTGAGACTGAGAGGAATGAATTTACGGGGCATTCCATTAATTGAAACCCATCCTTTGATGGATCCACACAGACCACAGTGGCAAATAAACAAGGCAAATTTGAGTTTGTATACTGGCGTCTGGTCTCATTATTACCTGCACACAGAAAACTGAAAGCACAGAACAGTGCTGTGAGATACTGGACTATTTATCTTGGGGAGTTTAAACGCATTAAGATGTCTTTATATTCCTTCAGACTCGAGTTATACAAATGCAGGTATCTGCTGACCTCCTCACATGTGCGCTCTTGACGTGGACATCCACTGTTGATGTTTTCACATTCGACTCCTGTTGTTTAGCGGCAATCTTCTGCGTGACAGCAACGGCCCAACTATGGCAAAAAAGGTGCTCCAGGTGCTTAAATACAGACTATTTTAGACATAACTAAGAAAACAAAGCAGAGTATACAGTTCTGCTTGTGCCTCAAACAAAGCTTTGAAAGCTATTTAGAGATTTTATGCCACGAATCTGCAAACTTTGGCAAATCCAGCGTTTACTCTCTACCTTTCTCTGTCTCTCTCTCTCAGTTTATGTGAGATACGCTTGTCTCAGTTGTCAGACTCTCTTGTCTCTCCGTCTGTTCGGAGTAGAGAAAGCTTTTTATCTATTAATAATGCTGACAAACATGCCAGATGAAAAGACTGTGTGTGAAACAAACCCACTTTTCAGAGAGACTGACTGACTGATCTGAGGTGTAAACAAAGGCCATACTCAGTCTGTGTGCCAATGAAAACAAACACTGAAGATTTGAATAGGAATATTTCACCTAAAAATGAAAATTGTGTCATCGTTTACTCTCATTTCGTAATTCCAAACTAGCTGAGACCAGCAAACCAGTTTGTGCAGGTTTAGCTGTTTTCCCCCGCAGGGTAGGTACAACGTTTTTCACACTTGATGACATTTGATAGGCGAAAGTTAAAGGTGTTTTTCCTCTGTTGTAGGTCATGCGGGAGAACGGCTCATCTGACCTGCTCAATAAACTCTATGACACAACCTTAAACAAACTGGAGGGCATAAAGAAAGAGTACGACACCCTGAGAAAACGCTACAATGAAAAGATGGCGAGTCATAACGAAGACCTGAGCCGTCTGGAGCAGACAGAGGAGGAGAACAGACGTTTGCAGAAACAGCTGGATGTTCTGCTGAAACAGAGAGACTCTGCATTGCATTACCAGCAGCAATACAGCAGCTCAGTCAGGAGGTACTCAAACATACTGCAGCATATTCCACCTCTTGATACTGTGATCATTAGTGGGGTTTTCTATTGCTCATGCCTAAGGTTAGGGACTTTTTTAGGGGCAGTATTTTATTTTCAGGGGCATTTTGTACCTATATGACGCCATTATGAATGTGCACGGTAACCACTTGTAACTTGGGATGTAACCACAGTATGTAGAACGGTTGGCACTCCTAAGAATGTAATATTTCATTTTTTTTAATGTATAAAAAATGCCATAAACGAACAAGACAGTTGTGAAAACGCCACTTACCTATAGGCTGCATGGGGGAAAGCATCCAAATACACTTTGAAACAGGCAGACTTGGACTTCTGAGATATTGGTATGATATCTATTAATGCCGCATGATTGACTGAAGTAAAACTGAAACTGCAATATGGCCTTGTGCGATTATTAAACCATAAAAAGGCTGCATTCAGCGCTTCAGTCAGTGCTGTGTGAGCAAGCGGCGCCCTCTAGTGGTCTGGACGGCATTATCTATTGTCCATTATACCACTGTAATACAGAATTAAAAAGTGTTTTTGTTCCTTTGGTTTAAACTTATTATTTTTACATGATGTGGTTGACATTTCTGTGGAATTGCTCAACATATGTATAGTATGATTTTGTAATGTTCTATCATATACAGCACATACATGTAACATTTGAGTACAAAACCAGAAGTGCAAAAATGTTTTAAAAGTACAAAATAACCCTTTCATATCAATCATCTTGTTAACATATTTAGATATTTTTTGAATATTTTTATATTTTTGTCTTCTATTTATCCTCCTATTCTATATCTTTATCTTTCTATCTATCATTGTGGCTCTCTTTCTTTTCTACTTGGAAAGGCCAATTCCCAATGCGCTGTAAGTCCTCGTGGTGGCGCGGCGACTCGCCTCAATCCGGGTGGCGGAGGACGAATCTCAGTTGCCTCCGTGTCTGAGACAGTCAATCCGTGCATCTTATCACCGCGGAGACATAGCGCTTTTCTCCGTGGCATCCACGCACAACTCACCACACGCCCCACCGAGAGCGAGAACCACATTATAGCGACCACAAGGAGGTTACACTCATGTGACTCTACCCTCCCTAGCAACCGGGCCAATTTGGTTGCTAAGGAGACCTGGCTGGAGTCACTCCAGCATGCCCTGTATTCGAACTAGCTTCTTACCAAGCATTATATTGTTACATATTGTTTTGTTTTCTTTCCTAAGATGGAAATAAATGCATTTCGTGTCAAATTTCAGCACTTTCAAAATGCAAAAAATTATGCAATTAATTTTGATTAAAACGTTTAATCGACTGACAGCACTAAAAATAAATTATAAATATAATTTATTTTAAAAACCCAGAAGTTTAGAAACCATAGTATAAAATAAGTAAACAGCAAAATACTATTAACATATTTTTTATGCATAATGAATGTTTTTTTAGATGCATTTATAAACATTTACGTTTTTATTTACTTTACACAGTGTTTAAAATATGTGGCGGTCCTGTGCGAGATGCTGAATGGTCGAAGACGTCCGTCCAGCACGTGTTTGCATAGAAAAACAATAGAAAACCAGCGCAGATGCTATCCATGCTCATCCACATTAACTTATAAAATCAACATCAATTACAAAAGTACCTATGAATAATGCACAAGATATTGTAATGCTATAAACACCGCTTGTGACTCTTGCAATGCTATAAACACCGCTTGTGACTCTTGTAATGCTATAAACACCGCGTGTGACTCTTGTAACACTATAAACACCGCTTGTGACTCTTGTAATGCTATAAACACCGCTTGTGACTCTTGTAACGCTATAAACACCGCTTGACTCTTGTAATGCTATAAACACCGCTTGTGACTCTTGTAATGCTATAAACATCGCTTGTGACTCTTGTAATGCTATAAACACCGCTTGTGACTCTTGCAATGCTATAAACACCGCTTGTGACTCTTGTAATGCTATAAACACCGCGTGTGACTCTTGTAACACTATAAACACCGCTTGTGACTCTTGTAACACTATAAACACCGCTTGTGACTCTTGTAATGCTATAAACACCGCTTGTGACTCTTGTAACGCTATAAACACCGCTTGACTCTTGTAATGCTATAAACACCGCTTGTGACTCTTGTAACGCTATAAACACCGCTTGACTCTTGTAATGCTATAAACACCGCTTGTGACTCTTGTAATGCTATAAACACCGCTTGTGACTCTTGTAACGCTATAAACACCGCTTGTGACTCTTGTAACGCTATAAACACCGCTTGTGACTCTTGTAACGCTATAAACACCGCTTGTGACTCTTGTAATGCTATAAACACCGCGTGTGACTCTTGTAACACTATAAACACCGCTTGTGACTCTTGTAATGCTATAAACACCGCTTGTGACTCTTTTAACGCTATAAACACAGCTTGTGACTCTTGTAACGCTATAAACACCGCTTGACTCTTGTAATGCTATAAACACCGCTTGTGACTCTTGTAATGCTATAAACACCGCGTGTGACTCTTGTAACACTATAAACACCGCTTGTGACTCTTGTAATGCTATAAACACCGCTTGTGACTCTTTTAACGCTATAAACACAGCTTGTGACTCTTGTAACGCTATAAACACCGCTTGTGACTGTTGTAACGCTATAAACACCGCGTGTGACCTTTAACGCTATAAACACCGCGTGTGACTCTTGTAACGCTATAAACATCGCTTGTGACTCTTGTAACGCTATAAACACCGCTTGTGACTCTTGTAACGCTATAAACACCGCTTGTGACTCTTGTAACTCTATAAACACAGCTTGTGACTCTTGTAACTCTATAAACACCGCTTGTGACTCTTGTAACGCTATAAACACCGCTTGTCACTCTTGTAACGCTATAAACACCGCTTGTGACTCTTGTAACTCTATAAACACAGCTTGTGACTCTTGTAACTCTATAAACACAGCTTGTGACTCTTGTAACGCTATAAACATCGCTTGTGACTCTTGTAACGCTATAAACACCGCTTGTGACTCTTGTAACGCTATAAACACCGCTTGTGACTCTTGTAACTCTATAAACACCGCGTGTGACTCTTGTAACGCTATAAACATCGCTTGTGACTCTTGTAACGCTATAAACACCGCTTGTGACTCTTGTATGCTATAAACACCGCTTGTGACTCTTGTACACCATAAACACCGCTTGTGACACTTGTAACGCTATAAACACCGCTTGTGACTCTTGTAATGCTATAAACACTGCTTGTGACTCTTTTAACGCTATAAACACCGCTTGTGACTCTTGTAACGCTATAAACACCGCTTGTGACTCTTGTAACTCTATAAACACCGCTTGTGACACTTGTAACGCTATAAACACCGCGTGTGACCTTTAATGCTATAAACACCGCGTGTGACTCTTGTAACGCTATAAACATCGCTTGACTCTTGTAACGCTATAAACACCGCTTGTGACTCTTGTATGCTATAAACACCGCTTGTGACTCTTGTACACCATAAACACCGCTTGTGACACTTGTAACGCTATAAACACCGCTTGTGACTCTTGTAATGCTATAAACACCGCTTGTGACTCTTTTAACGCTATAAACACCGCTTGTGACTCTTGTAACGCTATAAACACCGCTTGTGACTCTTGTAACTCTATAAACACCGCTTGTGACACTTGTAACGCTATAAACACCGCTTGTGACTCTTAACTCTATAAACACAGCTTGTGACTCTTGTAACACTATAAACACTGCGTGTGACCTTTAACGCTATAAACACCGCGTGTGACTCTTGTAACGCTATAAACACCGCTTGTGACTCTTGTAACGCTATAAACACCGCTTGTGACTCTTGTAACGCTATAAACACCGCTTGTGACTCTTGTACGCTATAAACACCGCTTGTGACTCTTGTACGCTATAAACACCGCTTGTGACTCTTGTAACTCTATAAACACAGCTTGTGACTCTTGTAACTCTATAAACACAGCTTGTAACGCTTGTAACGCTATAAACACCGCTTGTGACTCTTGTACGCTATAAACACAGCTTGTGACTCTTGTAACGCTATAAACACCGCTTGTGACTCTTGTAACACTATAAACACCGCGTGACCTTTAACGCTATAAACACCGCGTGTGACTCTTGTAACGCTATAAACACCGCTTGTGACTCTTGTAACGCTATAAACACCGCTTGTGACTCTTGTAACGCTATAAACACCGCTTGTGACTCTTGTACGCTATAAACACCGCTTGTGACTCTTGTAACTCTATAAACACAGCTTGTGACTCTTGTAACGCTATAAACACCGCTTGTGACTCTTGTACGCTATAAACACAGCTTGTGACTCTTGTAACGCTATAAACACCGCTTGTGACTGTTGTAACGCTATAAACACCGCGTGTGACCTTTAATGCTATAAACACCGCGTGTGACTCTTGTAACGCTATAAACACTGCTTGTGACTCTTGTAACGCTATAAACACAGCTTGTGACTCTTGTAACGCTATAAACACCGCTTGTGACTCTTGTAACTCTATAAACACTGCTTGTGACGCTATAAACACCGCTTGTGACGCTATAAACACCGCTTGTGACGCTATAAACACCGCTTGTGACTCTTGTAACGCTATAAACACAGCTTGTGACACTTGTAACGCTATAAACACCGCTTGTGACGCTATAAACACCGCTTCTGATGCTATAAACACCGCTTGTGACTCTTGTAACGCTATAAACTCCTTCTCTTATATTAGGTTATACCGCTTTCTGCTGTCAGTTATCACTTTACATTTTGACACGTTTTGACCATATATTTTAAATCTCTATGACATTGTTACTGTAGCACAATACCCTGGTTTATGTCTGTCTTTAATGCCTATCTTTGTCAGGTTTGAGAGTCTCCAGCAGGAGCTGAATAAGATTTCTGCTCAGAACGATGAGCTTCAGAGAGAGACGGATCGTCTTCAGATGGAGAGCACACGCTATAAGACCCTGCAGCTGAAGGCCGTGAAAGATGCAGAGAAACTGAAGGAAGAGAGAGACTCCGTGTTAAACGAGTACAGACTGATCATGAGCGAGAGAGATCAGGTCATTAAAGAGGTGGATAAACTACAGACGGGGCTGGACACCGCTGAGGCCAAACTCAAGAACACGTCCAGCGAGAGAAGAGTCGCCAGCGAAGAGATCGAAGCACTAAGACAGGTCAAACAACTGCATGAGCGAACAATGACAACATTAATGTCAATGTAAACGCAGCTCAAACTTGCTTATAGAACGTCTCTCTCTCTCTTTCTCTCTAAAATAGTGATTCTTTTATCAAACCAGGTCATTCAAATGGTTCATTTCAGTAAATTGACTTCTCCCTTAGAGATCCGTAAGGAGCTCGGAGTAGAGCCGCTGCTTCTTTGCGTCGAAAGGAGTCAGTTGAGGTGGTTTGGGCATCTGGTAAGGATGCCCCCTGGGCGCCTCCCTAGGGAGGTGTTTCAGGCACGTCCAGCTGGGAGGAGGTCTCGGGGAAGACCCAGTATTAGGTGGAGAGATTACATCTCCACATTGGCCTGGGAACACCACGGGGTCCCCCAGTCAGAGCTGGTTAATGTGGCTCGGGATAGGGAAGTTTGGGGCCCCCTGCTGGAGCAGCTGCCCCCGCGACTCGACTTCGGATAAGCGGTTGAAGATGGATGGATGAATGGATGGATCTTTGTGCATATTTAGCTTGAAGGGCGCAGAAATTGAGCTCTATAGAAACTCTATAACGCCACGTGTATTAAATATGATACACAACGTTTGACGACTCCCGTTTAACTCTCTATTCAAGCTGCTGAGTCAAACGTGACTCACGTTTACATGGTTTGTAAGTCTCACGTGTTTATGGCACCATCTAGTGGTTATTTGTGGAAAGAAAAAAGTGGTTTCAATGTTTATATCGATCTATTTATTATGCCGGCATACTTGAAAAGTGAAAAAGTGACTCTTCTGTTGGGATAAATGACAGCTTATTTTAATAAAGTAAAAGTGACAGTAATGATTATATCGTAACTGATATTTTAAAATGAGTATTTGCTGAATATAAGCAACGTGTGCTTGGTTCAAATTTTGTATATTATTTTATTGAAAAATCCCCTTTGAAATCACATATGACATTTACATTTTATAAGCTATATTTAAAGCGCAAGAACTAATATTTCTGTGTTTTGTCATATATGCAGCGTGCTCTGTCATTATCTCATAGTAAGATCTCATTATTTTACATTATAAGCTATTATGATGTCATCTTACCAGCGAAAAAAGTTTGAAAAACTTGCAAGTTTGACGATTTCAATTTAAATGTCAATACAGTGATGCATTAGATACATATGATAA
This sequence comes from Xyrauchen texanus, assembly GCF_025860055.1. Taxonomy (NCBI): domain Eukaryota; kingdom Metazoa; phylum Chordata; class Actinopteri; order Cypriniformes; family Catostomidae; genus Xyrauchen; species Xyrauchen texanus. The sequence continues at coordinate 39,142,963 of NC_068308.1, read as the reverse complement.
AATATGTTTATTGAAAAAAGTATATTTATGTTGTATTTGATGTGCTGAATTGGACCGTGATACATTTCGATCTATATTTATAGACCAATGAGAGGAAGTTGTCATGGTCAAACTCTCAAATATTTGGGATCTCTGAAAAGCCCAGAGAGTCCTCTGATAATACCCCAAGATTTACCCCTGTAGAAAAACTTATATAACAAATACAGAGTGGCAGCAGTGCATAAAATCATGCAGATGTGTGTCAGGAGCTTCAGTTAATGTTCACATCAACCATCAGAATGGTGAAAAATGTGATCTCAGTGATTTGGACTGTGGCATTATTTGTTGAAATTTCCCAGATTATTTTTCAACCCCCACTTTTCATGTCGTCTTCGCAGGAACTGAACTCGTTTCTGGTGGATCGGGACAGGGTGATCCATGAGAAGACAGAACTGCTGGAGAAATACTGTCACGAGGTTCAGGATAAGGCTGAGACACAGAAAGAGCTGAGCCAGGCCTGTAAGGACATTGAGATGGTGCGAGAGGAGCGGGACGTGGCCCGTAAAGAGAGAACAGAAGCCATTATACAGAGAGACCAGCTCCTGAGAGAGTATTACCAGGCCAGACAGGTACACGGGTGTTCTGGACTTTCTGTATTGAACACTCTGTGGGCAACGGTGGCCAATGAAATCTCATCTCTCTCACTGCAGAAGCAGGACAGTACGACTCTGGACATGGAGCGGGTCAGTAAAGAGCTGGAGGTATTGAGGAAGCAGTGTGAGGCCGTGTCTGAGGAGCTGCAGGAGTCCGTGCAGGAGGCCGAAGTGGCCAAATGCCGCAGAGACTGGGCCTTCCAGGAGAGAGACAAGATCGTAGCAGAGAGAGAGAGTATACGGTGAGCAAACGACCAACATCCTGTTGACCTGGATTACACCAAAATAACAGGCCAACATCGATAAAGACAGCTCGAGAAATGCCATGAAAATTTGTACGGAAAACACTTATAGAAACCGATAGTGAGTTTTTGTGATGAGAGTTTGTAGTCTTGATTATTACATGGCTTTTTTGTTTTGTTTGTGGATCAGGACGTTGTGTGATAACCTGCGGCGTGAGAGAGACAGAGCTGTGAGCGATCTCGCTGATGCGTTGCGTAACCTTGACGACCTGCGCAAACAGAAGAACGATGCAGTGAGAGAACTGAAGGAGCTCAAGTGAGTCCCTGTTACACACACAAACAGACGAGTGCCGAATCTGTTGCATCTGATCGAAGTACTTACAGGTTCATTTGACAAGACGGCTTAAAAATGGTAGAACAGTTTGAAATTGTATTTATAAATACAGACTCAAAATTGCATACACATATACACACACACACACACACACACACACACAGCAACACACACGCCCACCCCATACATGTGCTCACACAAACACACACACACTCCACATTTTGCTCACACACACACACAGCAACGCACCCACCCCACACATTTTGCTCACGCACGCACACACACACACACACACACAGCAACGCACCCACCCACCCCACACATGTGCTCACACAAACACACACACACACACACATTGTCACACACAGCAACACACGCACCCACCCTACACATGTGCTCAGACATACACACACACATACATACACACACCACATTTTGCTCACAAAAACACACACACATAGCCACACACAGCAACACACGCACCCACCCCACACATGTGCACACAAACACACACTTCCCACACATGTGTTCACACACACATACATACACACACGCACAAACCTCACAGATGTGCTCAAACAAACACACACACATAGCCACACACGTGCACACACACACACACGCTCACACAAACACACACACTCCACATTTTGCTCACACAAACACACACACACACACACACAGCAACGCACCCACCCACCCCACACATGTGCTCACACAAACACACACACAACTCCACATTTTGCTCACACAAACATATATATATATACACACACACACCCACCCCACACATGTGCTCACACACACATACACCACATTTTGCTCACACAAAAATACACACACACACACAGCAACACACGCACCCACCCCACACATGTGCACACACACATAGCCACACATGTGCTCAGACATACACACAAACCCACCCCACACATGTGCTCGCACAAACACACACACTTGCAAAAGTTGTCACAATATAATTAGCTTAGTATTAAAACAATGGAAGTCAATGGGAACAAATGTGTGTGTGGTGGTGGGGGGGGGGTCCAGCAAAAGTTGACCCACACCCCGACAAACACACAAACAAATGTGCAAATTGTGTCTGTTTAACTTTGTTTTAATGAGCCAGGTCAATTTGACCCGCTAACTGCAACAGTGGTACTTGACTGCCAAGAGTGTCAAAATAATCAAATGACTCTCAGGGAATGCATGGAGGAGCAGTTGGAGAAGGAGGCACGGTTTCGTCAGTTGATGGCGCACAATTCTCACGACTCTGCTATCGATACAGACTCTCTAGAGTGGGAAACTGAGACGGTGGAAATCGAGAGAAGTACAGTACGTAATGAGTTATCAATCATGTGACAAACCTCCAAATGTGCAATGTTTACTCAAGAGTGTCAACACACTACACTGATCTGTCGTACAGGACCACTTGGATTTGAGCGCTTTGGGGTTTGATATTGCTGAGGGAGTGAGCGACCCATATTTACCAGGAGATTATGGGATATTTGTGAGCAAGGTGGATAAAGGAAGTATTGCGGAGGGCAGGTTAAGGTGAGTGAACTACCTTAAAAATGATTCCCCTATATTCTTCAGTGTGCCAATGCACAATCTTCACTTGCCGCTACTATGCTTCACCACTAGGTGGTGCAATCACTGTTCATGCAATGCATATATTTTTCAATTAGTGCAGTTCAGCGTACTTTTATGTTTTATTGACATTTGTCATTAAAATACTTCCGTAATAGTGCCAGAAATATCAGTGTGAATATATTCAATATATCATCCATTCCTATTGTGAATTGAGCCATTCTGTGTCTCCTGTGCAGATCCAACTCTTGTTTATTTTCTCCACAGAGTGAATGATTGGTTGTTGAAGATAAACGATGTGGATCTGGCCAATAAGGACAGAAAGGGGGTGATAAAGGCCGTGTTCAGTGGGGGCGGAGTCATCAACATGGTGGTGCGCAGGAGGAAGTCTCTGGGAGGACGTACGGTCACCTCTGTTCATCTTACACTGGCTGGTCACAAAGGTCAAATCACAGGTCTTATCCGTTCAATGTAATCAATTTAACCCTTTAAGCTCTGAAGGTGTTTTTAAAGATGTCCTGTTTCAGTGGCATACCCATAATTAAAGGCTTATAACTTAAAAAAAAAAAACAAGGGTCAAGTGTTTAGTATAATTTTTTTTAATTATATACATTATGTTAAATTCTGAGATAAATGCTGTAAAATCACCAGAAATGTTTTTCTTATTTGACATTATATATCTATGGGTGTAATTAAGGTTGCTCTTAAAAAACTGCTTTCGTTTTGTTCCCAATCATGTCAAATGAATCTGAGAAAATGTTTGACAAAGCGATCAAAAGTTACAACATTACAAATATTATTTATCCTAAAACATCTCCAAACCCATAAAAGATAATAATTATACATAAGAACTAATTACACATGCAAACACAACAATGACCAAAGGTTTGCATAGCATGCAGACATGATTTTAGTCATGAGATTTCACAGAATGAGTTTCATTCTGTGTCATCTGAGGCATCATTGAGTCATCATTGTGGATTATCTAATGATCTATACATCTGATTATCTTGTGTGTGGACTCGTTTGAAAGATAATCACCTCCTCTAAATAATGATGTGTGATACTTTATGTTCCGTTTATTTTTTGTGAAGTTATAAGTGAAAATGCGACATTTAAGCAACACCAACATAATTGTCAATAAATATACTATTAAAGCTGTTACTCGCTATATTTTTGTCTGTTAGTAAAAAAAATAGTCTGGTTGTATTTTACTCTTTGAGAGCTTTCCAACAACATATGACACATGACTATTTGATCAATTTGATGTTTTACTGATTGCAATAATATATTTACAGTGCAACTTTTTTTATATAAATGATCAAAACGGAATATTTCTGATTTATCAACAAATTTCAAAGCACTTGTTCAGTTTTGGTCATAATATCTACATGCATTGGAAAGTACAGCTTCTAAACTTTCAAACAAGACTGATTTTGTGTTGGTCAAGACTGTAGTTGTTAATATTTTAACAAATATTTATTTTTCTCGTAGGTCCATCCGAGCTTAAAGGGTTAAAGGTCAAGTGGCTGAACTCCTTTCTTACAATTCTTCAGTACTGTGATGTTGAAGCAGTATGATGCAGATCTCTCTCTCTCTCTCTCTCTCTCTCTCTATTCTCTCTCTATCTCTCTCTCTCTCTTCTCTTCTCTCTCTCTCTCATTCTCTCTCTATCTCTCTCTCTCTCTTCTCTTTCTCTCTCTCTCTCATTCTCTCTCTCTTTCTCTTATTCTCATTCTCTCTCTCTCTCATTCTCTCTCTCTCTCTCTCTCTCTCTCTCTCTCTCTCTCATTCTCTCTCTCTTTCTCTCTCTCTCTCTCTCTCTCTCTCTCTCTCTATTTTGATTTCAGATTGTGGAGTTGGGTTGGAGAGTGGTGTGTTTGTGTTGTCTATTTCTCCAGGCAGTCCTGCAGCCAGAGATGCATCTGTGTGTCCGGGGGATCGGCTTCTCAATGTGAATACACTGCTGTCATTTCCTTACATCAGTCTTGTGCAGGGCTAGTGTTGGGAACCGAGAAGACTTTTGTTTTCTGTACGGTTCTTGAACATGCGTTCTTCAGCCACCATGCTTAAATACTCCGATACGAACTGCATTGCTTATTTCCAAATATTTCTAATTCAAAATACTAAAAGCATTGTTCATGGAACCAATAATGAGATGGAATTCCTAAATTCCGAATGGCGTGTTTTCGAATTCCGAATTCCGAAGGATGTTTTCTGCTGTCCGGATCAGGTCACTAGTTTTCGAACATTTTCATTGGCCCTGCACAAATACGAAAAAACCTATTTTTAGCAAAAAGTTTTTTTTAATTTAACATTAAAAACTCAATTTATTTTGCTGGAAAACAGGGCGGGAAATTTTACAGGTTTAAACGTTTTCAACCCATTCTATCTGATACTTTGGAAATTTTGACAATATAATTTATGTTGGCAAGCTATAATCTGATTTGTAGCATGAGCAGAGGTTCATCTGCATGTGTATTGGTTCTTTCAAATAAATGTAGTCCGGTGCGGACTGGCCATTGGGAGAACCGGGACTTTTCCCAGTGGGCCAGCCATTAAATGGGACCTCATGGGCTGGCGCGTTATGCACAACGCGCTACAAAACCGCGGCGCGATATGCAGAAGGGGCAACACCCCCCCAACTTTTGTCCAGTTTCTATATAAAATCCCAGACCGAAGTTTCTTCCCAGTCGCCCCCCTGAATGTAGTGATGTGAGCCATACAGTTCATGTAATATATCATGAGTTTATTTTAAGTTTGCTCTATTTTCTCTGGCAGATAAATGGAATTTCAGTTGATAATAAGTCAGTGAGTGAATGTGAGAATCTTCTGCGGAGCTGCAGAGACTCTGTTTCTCTTTCCATCCTAAAGGTGAGATGTTATTGGTTACTTAACATTGTTTCCACCATTGGGCCGAATGGTTCCGAGAACGGCGAGTAACGTTCCAATAGCATTTCCACTTGAGCACGGTTGGGAACGGTACGATAAGGAATCATTTCCAGCCCGGAGTTCTCAGCATGCCTAGCTAACCATATTCCAGACTCACGATTGGTCACTCGCCCAGTCAGTCCATTCTAATCCTGATTTTGTTGCACTACAGTGGAAAAACCGTATCCATGTGCCCGGATCGATTCAGCAACAAGAACTGTTCGGCCCTGTGGTTTGAAAGCGCTTTTTGTTTACTGATTATGTGTATGTGATCATTGTCCCATGTGTGTCAAACATGTTGAGTGATCCAAACATCATCTGCAGCCTGAAACTGAACTTCAGCATGGCAATAAAGCTGATTCTGATTCTGATTTTAGGAGTGAACGCACTTAACTGCATAGAGAGCTATAGGATGCTCCCTTGCTCCCTATTGAGTGGATGACTTAACCTCCAGTGTGCTGTCTGTCTGCACTGGTCTCAGAACAGTTATAGGAGAGTTATAGGATGCACCCTTGCTCCCTATTTAGTGCATGACTTAACCTTCAGTGTGCTGTCTGTCTGCACTGGTCTCAGAACAGTTATAGGAGAGTTATAGGATGCACCCTTGCTCCCTATTTAGTGCATGACTTAACCTTCAGTGTGCTGTCTGTCTGCACTGGTCTCAGAACAGTTATAGGAGAGCTATAGGATGCGCCCTTGCTCCCTATTTAGTGAATGACTTAACCTCCAGTGTGCTGTCTGTCTGCACTGGTCTCAGAACAGTTATAGGAGAGTTATAGGATGCACCCTTGCTCCCTATTTAGTGCATGACTTAACCTTCAGTGTGCTGTCTGTCTGCACTGGTCTCAGAACAGTTATAGGAGAGTTATAGGATGCACCCTTGCTCCCTATTTAGTGCGTGACTTAACCTCCAGTGTGCTGTCTGTCTGCACTGGTCTCAGAACAGTTATAGGAGAGTTATAGGATGCACCCTTGCTCCCTATTTAGTGCGTGACTTAACCTCCAGTGTGCCGTCTGTCTGCACTGGTCTCAGAACAGTTTGATATGCACCTTATTTGCATCCTAACTCCATATATATATATGCCTCTGAAAGCTAATTTTTCAGCTTTTGCATGAACCTATTGATTCTCAATGTGAATGCATAATAAGCATAGGATTTCTAATGAAAACCTTGTGCTAATGTACACATTAGTATACATTGTTTAGCAGTGTGGCGTAAAAAAAAAAATGGCATATCGGATGAAACTAGAGACTTTAATCATTTGACTCAAACTGGTTTCTTACCATGATGTAGTTTTGTTGGTGTTTCTCCCAAAGATAAACTCTGCTGTGGTCGTCACGTGAAAGTTTAACCCTTTACTGACCGCACAGAGTTTAAATGAATGTAAATTATGCATTGTGTGTAGCGAAGCCAAAATATAGCGTCCACACATGTGTTCGTGGGGTCACACTTTGTTAAAGATGTTTTTCCCCTCTTCCCAGTTCTTTCCTCAGAGTTTGTCGGGTCAGAGTATCGCTGAGAGCCCACGTGACTGCGAGAGGAACTCCAACGGGAAATCGACAGACCATCTACAGCCCTGCAGGAAACAGCCAATCAGCAGCCACTCCACTCATAAAGACATGTACAGCCCCACCCGTGACATCGAGTGTGAGCGCAGCCAAAGTTTGGCACTGTATCGCCCGGAACCCTATCACGAGAACTGCTGTCCGCATCCAAACCCTAAACGACCCATGACCTGTCAACCCGTTGCCCCCGGTGACTGCATCACAGCAGAGGTGGGTCAGGACTGGAGATGTGTCCCACATAAGCAAAGTGGTGGCACTTGGCCTAAAATGATGGCTGTTGCAATGACGACTGCCGATAGTGTACCGCCGCTCTCTATTTTTAAGACTCGAACGAAGCGGAAGTCGATATTTGACGCAGATACGTTTAAACGGCCAGAAACGCCATCCAAACTGGATTATGTCAGTATGTCTCATGTGCCCAAACATTCCCCACAGAATTCCTGGTCAGAGGGGGCACCACAAATACCACCCGATCCACCCAAACGCAGCGATTCTTTCAAATACAAACACAAAGCGCAGGGAAGCTCCGCCTCCGATTCAACCATCACCACAGGGTCTCCTCCAGCCACGCCCATTCAGACCACGCCCTGTCTCGGTCCAGGAGATAATGCCAATCCTGATGCTGAAGGTCGAGACCGCAGTGGGAATGTTAATCAGAGACAGGGGTCTGGTGGGCCGTTTACAGAGGAATCACCTGAACTGGGTGCAGTTGAACTGGAGATGAGGAGAGGAAGACCGAACTCTGCACCCGCCCAGCGGCGCTTTCTCACGCCCCTGAAGATCCCCTTTCCACAGGTACATGAGTTACGCACCTGCCCGACATTTAGCATTGTTTTCATTAAACGAATAGTTCAGGAAAAAAAACTTCTGTCATCATTTATTCACCCCCATGCTGTTCCAAACCTGCATTACTTTCTTTACATAGAACACAAAAGGAGTTACTTTTGTTTTATTGAACTTGAAGAGGTTGCATACTAATGAAAAAGAACACAAACAACAAAAACAACAACAACAACAACAACATTGGCCTGTTAGGTACATTTCAATGTCAATTGAAATAAATACCACCAGAAGTAAATAAAATCCATAAATGGGTAGATGGAGTGGGTTGCACCTTTATTTGTGACCATCTTCCTGTTCCAGTCTACCTTGATATCAGGGCAGGACTGCTAATCAGGCATCCCGGGCATTGTTCCGGTGGGCCGACGCACTTTGGGGCCGATCAAAGGCGGACTGGCCATCGGGAGAAACGGGCAGGCTGGTGGGCCGGCCGCGAAACTGGCTAAATGGGCCGCAATAAGCTGAAATGAGCCGCCGGGTAATGTAGAATGGGCCACAAAACGGGGCCGCAATATGCCGAAGGAGGAAGCGATATGTAGAAAAGGACAGCGACCTTTTGGGCCAGTTTCCCAGTCCATCCCCGCTTGATATAGATCCTCTAATTCTCCCAATATTTCTAAAAAAAAATGCCCATTTGCAGTCTTGGCATACACGTGTCTTTCCATATCGCAGATTTCGGCAATAATTTGTTCCTATTGGACTCGTGACCATGAGGAGGTTACCCTATGTGACTCTTCCCTCCCTAGCAACCGGGCCAATTTGGTTGCTAAGGAGACCTGGCTGGAGTCACTCAGCACACCCTGGGATTAGTTAAACAACGTCACAATGACCTATGTCCACGCCATGTGATTCATATTAACCCTTTAAACTTGGATGGGCCAAAGAGAAAAAAAGAAATAATTGTCAAAATATGAATAAATACAGTCTTGACCAACACAATATAGGTATCGTTTGAAAGTTTAGAAGCTCTGCTGTCCAATGCATGTAGACAATATGACCAAAACTGTACAAGTGCTTTGAAATTTGCAGACAAATCAGAAGTGTTGCATTTTGAGGATTAAAAAATAAATTGCACTGCACATATTATTATAATCAGTAAAAAGCATCAAACTGATCAAATATTCATGTGTCATATGTTGTTGGAAAGCTCTTAAAGTGTAAAATACAACCAGCATATTTGTTTTACTCGCATATGTTTTTGCTTATAACTTCAATTAAAATAGTCTTATTTATTTAAGCTTATTTACATTATTTAGAGTCTGTGATTTTATCTTTCAAACGAGTCCATACACAAGATAATCAGATGTATAGATCATTAGATAATCCACATGAAGCACAATGTTACATATGACCACCAGGAGATGGCGCCAAATACACAACACAGACTCAATGATGACTCAAATGACACAGAATGAAACTCATTCTGTGAAATCTCATGACTAAAATCATGTGTGCATGCTATGCAAACCTTTAGTCATTGTTGTGTTTGCATGTGTAATTATTACTAATGTACAATTATTATCTTTTATTTGTTTGGAGAGGCTTCTGGACACTATGATAAATAATTTTTGTATTGCTGTAACTTTTGATTTCTTTGTCGTATCAACACAAAATGTTTCTCAGATACAGTCGACATGATCGGGAATAAAACAAATCTATAATCTATATAATTAAATAACACGTTTGTTGAACAATGATACCAAACACTTGACCCTCTTGAGTTATAAGCCTTTAATTTTGTGTGTGCCACTGAAACGGGACATTTTTAAAACACCTTCAGAGATTAAAGGGTTAAAGACATTTGAAAAGTACCAAAAATAAATGATGACGGCCTGGTAAAAAATTTCCATTTCAGTTTTAATGCGACCTAAATGTAACAAAAATGAAGAAGTTTAAATCTACTAATTGTAACATTATAACTCGCTTTTGGTGCTTTGCTAGTTTTCATTTCGGACTCTGACAGGTAATCAGATAATGTCTGTCACTCACCTAAACTGCTACAGGTAATGTGTGCTGCTTGTAATTCAGATTTCAGTTCTTCAGTGTTCTCTCCTCCACTGCAGAGCTTCTCTCATGATGAACATTCTCCTGAGCCTGTGGATCTGGTTCGCTTCTCCCCTTTCCGTTCAAATCGTCACAGTACAGGCTTCTCACCTGGACAACCACGTGAGTTTCACAGCTCAAACACCTACACAACAATGTTAGTTTAACACCTCAAAAAGGCTGGCTTTCCAGCAACAAGCAATTTGTTTGTCTACACCGAACCACTTGTTCTACTTTTATTAGTGATGTTGACAACATTTGATTGTGTATGTCTAGATGGCTCTTCAAAAACTCTGTCTCCATACCCTGCTGTCACTGCTGTGATGAGAAACCCAGTGTACACCGCCTGGAGTCATGGTGTCAAAACCACTAACTCACCATCTGCTCCAGTACACACATACTCTCAAGTCAGGTACACATAGACACACACTTTCTGTGTGATGTATTAGGTCTGTTCTACTGTGAGATAGTAAATCTGTGTGTTGTTGAAAACCTCAGTCCACAGCACCAGGGCCACTGGAGTGTGGATCTCAACCACAAACGTCCTGGTGAACTCTTCGACAGTTCTCGTGGATCAGCACATAATACCAACTCCCTGCCTTCCACTGCGAGACAAGGTCTACACACACACACACACACACACACACTCTTCAAAGGAAGTCTGTCACTCTCTCATCTAGCAATTACCGTTTTGGGTCTCATACTAGTGAAAATAACAATAATTGTGAGATAATCTAAAATCTGTAATGTCATTGGCAATCTAAAATATGTAATCAGTTATTGGTAATCTACTTTTGTAATCTGATATTGGCAATCTAAAGTATGTAATCAGTTATTGGTAATCTACTTTTGTAATCTGATATTGGCAATCTAAAGTATGTAATCAGTTATTTGTAATCTACTTTTGTAATCTGATATTGGCAATCTAAAATATGTAATCAGTTATTGGTAATCTAAATTTGTAATCTGTAATTGGTAATCTAAAGTATGTAATCAGTTATTGGTAATCTAAATTTGTAATCTGTAATTGGCAATCTAAAGTATGTAATCAGTTATTGGTAATCTACATTTGTAATCTGTAATTGGTAATCTAAAGTATGTAATCAGTTATTGGTAATCTAAATTTGTAATCTATAATTGGCAATCTAAAGTATGTAATCAGTTATTGGTAATCTAAATTTGTAATCTAAAGTATGTAATCAGTTATTGGTAATCTAAATTTGTAATCTGTAATTGGCAATCTAAAGTATGTAATCAGTTATTGGTAATCTACTTTTGTAATCTGATATTGGCAATCTAAAGTATGTAATCAGTTATTTGTAATCTACTTTTGTAATCTGATATTGGCAATCTAAAATATGTAATCAGTTATTGGTAATCTACATTTGTAATCTGTAATTGGCAATCTAAAATATGTAATCAGTTATTGGTAATCTACATTTGTAATCTGTAATTGGTAATCTAAAGTATGTAATCAGTTATTGGTAATCTAAATTTGTAATCTGTAATTGGCAATCTAAAGTATGTAATCAGTTATTGGTAATCTAAATTTGTAATCTAAAGTATGTAATCTGTAATTGGCAATCTAAAGTATGTAATCAGTTATTGGTAATCTAAATTTGTAATCTAAAGTATGTAATCAGTTATTGGTAATCTAAATTTGTAATCTAAAGTATGTAATCAGTTATTGGTAATCTAAATTTGTAATCTGTAATTTGTAATCTAAAGTATGTAATCAGTTATTGGTAATCTAAATTTGTAATCTGTAATTGGCAATCTAAAGTATGTAATCAGTTATTGGTAATCTAAATTTGTAATCTAAAGTATGTAATCTGTAATTGGCAATCTAAAGTATGTAATCAGTTATTGGTAATCTAAATTTGTAATCTAAAGTATGTAATCAGTTATTGGTAATCTAAATTTATAATCTAAAGTATGTAATCAGTTATTGGTTATCTAAATTTGTAATCTGTAATTGGCAATCTAAAGTATGTAATCAGTTATTGGTAATCTACTTTTGTAATCTGATATTGGCAATCTAAAGTATGTAATCAGTTATTTGTAATCTACTTTTGTAATCTGATATTGGCAATCTAAAATATGTAATCAGTTATTGGTAATCTACATTTGTAATCTGTAATTGGCAATCTAAAATATGTAATCAGTTATTGGTAATCTACATTTGTAATCTGTAATTGGTAATCTAAAAGTATGTAATCAGTTATTGGTAATCTAAATTTGTAATCTGTAATTCGCAATCTAAAGTATGTAATCAGTTATTGGTAATCTAAATTTGTAATCTAAAGTATGTAATCTGTAATTGGCAATCTAAAGTATGTAATCAGTTATTGGTAATCTAAATTTGTAATCTAAAGTATGTAATCAGTTATTGGTAATCTAAATTTGTAATCTAAAGTATGTAATCAGTTATTGGTAATCTAAATTTGTAATCTGTAATTTGTAATCTAAAGTATGTAATCAGTTATTGGTAATCTACTTTTGTAATCTGATATTGGCAATCTAAAGTATGTAATCAGTTATTTGTAATCTACTTTTGTAATCTGATATTGGCAATCTAAAATATGTAATCAGTTATTGGTAATCTACTTTTGTAATCTGATATTGGCAATCTAAAGTATGTAATCAGTTATTTGTAATCTACTTTTGTAATCTGATATTGGCAATCTAAAATATGTAATCGGTTATTGTAATCTACATTTGTAATCTGTAATTGGCAATCTAAAATATGTAATCAGTTATTGGTAATCTACATTTGTAATCTGTAATTGGTAATCTAAAGTATGTAATCAGTTATTGGTAATCTAAATTTGTAATCTGTAATTGGTAATCTAAAGTATGTAATCAGTTATTGGTAATCTAAATTTGTAATCTGTAATTGCCAATCTAAAGTATGTAATCAGTTATTGGTAATCTACATTTGTAATCTGTAATTGGTAATCTAAAGTATGTAATCAGTTATTGGTAATCTAAATTTGTAATCTATAATTGGCAATCTAAAGTATGTAATCAGTTATTGGTAATCTAAATTTGTAATCTAAAGTATGTAATCAGTTATTGGTAATCTAAATTTGTAATCTGTAATTGGCAATCTAAAGTATGTAATCAGTTATTGGTAATCTACTTTTGTAATCTGATATTGGCAATCTAAAGTATGTAATCAGTTATTTGTAATCTACTTTTGTAATCTGATATTGGCAATCTAAAGTATGTAATCAGTTATTGGTAATCTAAATTTGTAATCTGTAATTGGCAATCTAAAGTATGTAATCAGTTATTGGTAATCTAAATTTGTAATCTAAAGTATGTAATCAGTTATTGGTAATCTAAATTTGTAATCTAAAGTATGTAATCAGTTATTGGTAATCTAAATTTGTAATCTGTAATTGGCAATCTAAAGTATGTAATCAGTTATTGGTAATCTACATTTGTAATCTGATATTAGCAGATTATCTGTAATCTGTGATCATTAGTATTTTCCAGAATATAAATCTGAATATAAATGTTTCTCTTAACAATGCAAGTTGGACCAGGTGTGATTTTATATTCAGGTGCAACTTGAAAATGTTGTGATGTAAAATCAACGAGTTATGATTTGATAATCACCATAACAAAAATACAGAATTAATCTGTGATTGTAACATCAAATCTGTGATTAATCATCTAAACGTGTAGACAGTGATTTGCTATTCTAAAATATTTAATTAATCATTCATCTAATATCTTAAATAAAACTACAAATATAAGATTTAAATCACAATCTATAATGAGTAATTGGCTGATTGATAATCAATATGTTTGTGTGTTTCTCTGCAGGTTTGTCTCGGTATCAGGAACAGCGCATTAAAATCCCCACCACGCCTCGCTACGCCCGGTCCGTTCAGGGCTCAGACAGAGGTGCTCATCACTCGCAGATAATTGAAACTTTACCATGTTTCAATATTACACATTGTTAGTTAGTGTACTTACTGTGCTTTAACATGGCTTTGTAAAGACCTAACAATACAGTGCGTTTGTTTCAGTTAAGTCATGTATTTTAATTTGTGTTTGCTGTGTTTTTCAGGATCTCTGTCTCACTCTGACTGCAGCAGCCCCAGTCTCGTAACTCCACCCCTCTCTCCTCTGGACGCCACCTACTTCACCGGCAGCCAATCACAGGGCTCCATCTCCACCCAGACCAGGCTGTCAGTCAGCCCTGTGCCTTTAGGAGACAGAAGAAGAGACAGGTAGAAATCAAAACAGCTGTCGTCAAGAGTTCTCAAGTTGTGAGCTGTCTCGAGCCTTTAGTCGTTTGGGCCGTTCATTCTTTCCTTCCTCTTTACGTTTATCTGCTTAAAATCTTCTTTACTCCTGTTCTCCTTTCTAGTCTGTCTATTTCTCTGTCTTTTCTCCTTCCTGCTCCAGATGCGTGTTGCGCAACAGGTCTTACCTGAAGCTTTCTCGAGCTCAGACATCGTGGTTTGCATCTTTACGGGCCCTGAGGTTTGTTCTGTAAATCTGTTGGTTTTGAAAAACGCAAAACGAATGCTGTTGTCATGCGAATCACAACCGCAGGATTGCAAGTGTGATATTGCTTTTATACAACAGTTCCAATCTGGGTTTGTGTTTCAGGTCATACATAGGGGAACCACGGTGTGTCACTATCCCCAAAGGGGCGGAGCCTCTGGGAATTTCCATTGTGGGTGGAGAGAATGGGGGCATTTTTGTTTCTAAGGTAACGGGGGGAAGCATTGCTCAACAGCACCACCTGGAGTTTGGAGATCAGCTTCTCGAGGTATGTTTTTAAAGGGATAGTTCACCCACAAATTACAATTCTGTCATAATTTCTTCACCCTCATGTTGTTCCACACCCATATGACTTTCAATGCACCTTTTATTTCCATACAATGAAAGTAAAAGAGACTAACAGTGCAAAAAATGAGGTCCTTTTAACCCTTGTGCACTGTTAATTTTAGACTCGCACTTGTATCGTTCTCGGTCAAAATCATTTTTTTTTTTTTTTATTTGTATTTTTATGATAGAAATGATTCTAAATTCAATAAAGTAAAAACACTCAAGTTGTGCATTTTTGGAGGGATTTTTATGCTATTAAGATCTGATTTACCTTTTAATGTATTAATTACACCATAAATTTGCAAATGCAAATACGCTAATTTATGTTAATTTCACTAAAGTAAAACCCTGCACTGCTATAAATTGAAACATGAAGAAAATATGAGCATGTATCATGCATTGAGGTCAGAATACTGTGGTGGCTCAGTTGTTGAGGCTCAGGGTTACTGACCAGAAGGTCGGGGGTTCAAGCCCCAGCACCACCAAGATGCCACTGTTGGGCCCTTGAGCAAGGCACTTAACTCCAGGTTGCTCCAGGGGGATTGTCCCTGTAATAAGTGCACTGTAAGTCGCTTTGGATAAAAGCGTCTGCCAAATGCATAAATGTAAATGCAAATGCATGACTTGAAAGTCATGTCATGAGAAAAATAACCAGTAGATTGCTGCAGAGATCCACTAATTAATTCCTGGTTGTGTGTGTTCAGCATTATGGATGTGTTATATGGTCTCACCCATTTATTTCTGTGTGTCTCTGTTTCTGTCTCTGTGTCTGTGTCTGTGTCTGTTTCTCTGTCTCTGTTTCTCTGTCTCTGTTTCTCTGTGTCTCTGTGTGTCTCTGTCTCTGTTTCTCTGTGTCTGTTTCTCTGTTTCTCTGTGTCTCTGTGTGTCTCTGTGTGTCTCTGTTTCTCTGTCTCTGTTTCTCTGTGTCTGTTTCTCTGTGTTTCTGTGTCTCTGTGTGTCTCTGTGTCTGTTTCTCTGTCTCTGTGTCTCTGTGTTTCTGTCTCTCTGTGTCTCTGTCTCTCGGTGTCTCTGTGTCTCTGTCTCTCTGTGTTTCTGTCTCTTTGTGTCTGTGTGTCTGTCTCTGTGTCTGTCTCTGTGTGTCTGTCTCTGTGTGTCTGTGTCTCTGTGTGTCTGTGTCTCTGTGTGTCTGTGTCTCTCTGTTTCTGTCTCTGTGTCTCTGTCTCTGTGTCTCTGTGTTTGTCTCTCTGTGTTTCTGTGTCTCTGTCTCTGTGTGTTTCTGTCTCTCTGTGTCTCTGTGTGTCTCTGTGTGTCTCTGTCTCTGTTTCTCTGTCTCTGTTTCTCTGTGTCTGTTTCTCTGTGTTTCTGTGTCTCTGTGTGTCTCTGTGTCTGTTTCTCTGTCTCTGTGTCTCTGTGTTTCTGTCTCTCTGTGTCTCTGTCTCTCGGTGTCTCTGTGTCTCTGTCTCTCTGTGTTTCTGTCTCTTTGTGTCTGTGTGTCTGTCTCTGTGTCTGTCTCTGTGTGTCTGTCTCTGTGTGTCTGTGTCTCTGTGTGTCTGTGTCTCTGTGTGTCTGTGCTCTCTGTTTCTGTCTCTGTGTCTCTGTCTCTGTGTCTCTGTGTTTGTCTCTCTGTGTTTCTGTGTCTCTGTCTCTGTGTGTTTCTGTCTCTCTGTGTCTCTGTGTTTGTCTCTCTGTGTTTCTGTCTCTTTGTCTCTGTGTGTCTCTGTCTCTGTGTGTCTCTGTGTGTCTGTGTGTCTCTGTGTGCTGTGTGTGTGTGTGTGTGTGTTCAGCATTATGGATGTGTTATATGGTCTCACCCATTCATTTCTGTTTGTGTGTGAGAGTGCAAGTGTTCTACATTGTTGATGTGTTATAATCTCGACCTGTAATTTCCTATGATCGGTCAAATTTGACCGCAAACAACACAAGTGTCGTGACACTTTTTATCACGCGGCCTAAACTCATCAAATCCAGTCCAATTAGTTTTTGTGTGTCTGTGTTCAGATGGCATACATAGGCAAAGTAACCAAGCATCGAGCCCAAGGATACCATTTTTATTAAAGAAACAAAGTTGATTTCGGTCAAAAATGACCAAGCCATGCACAAGGGTTCAATTGAAATCCTAAATTAAATGCATATGTGAATCTCGTTTCTGTGATGTAGTTTAACGGGGTTAATCTGAGGAATGCCACAGAGCAGCTGGCGAGACTTATCATTGGCCAGCAGTGTGACACCATCACTATACTGGCACAATACAACCCACACATGTACCAGCTGGGCAATCACTCTCGCTCGAGGTACCCACACACATTTCAATAGAGCAATGTTTTGATGGAGCCACAGCATTTACACTTTCTGAAAAAATCAACTACTAATAAATGTCATATTTAGACACACTTTAGTTTTAATAGTATAGCTACAAACTTAGTGCAAGAAAGCTTATAAGTGAACTTGAGGGGAAAAAATACAGTGCATGCTACATGTGTAAAATATGACCCCTTTAATAGCTTTTTACCTTGCTTTTTTGATGTCAGCTCCCGTATGGAATCATCCATAAGCTCTCACTCGACGCCCGGAACACCCGACACAAACTCCAACGTAGATGCACTCAGTGAACATGACGAACGCACCATGACCCCGCTCTCCAAACTGGCCACACCCACATCCAGCCCTCACAGTGTCATCAGGTAATAAATACATTGATTTTATTGACCTGCTTCCTGACCTTGCCCTCTGCTCTGATTGGTCTAATGGAGTTCTCTGCTCTGTATTGGCCAGGGACCGGAGTGAGGGCGGGAGACAGGCGGAGCCGAGGCGGTTGGTGCTGAAGAAGACTCAGGTGGATCTGGGCTTGAAGCTCTGTGGTGGAAATCTGACAGGTGTTTTTGTGGAGAGTCTGGAGGAGGACAGTCCTGCTAGAGGAGCTGATGGTCTGCAGCCTGGTGACGTCATACTGGAGGTATAGACGAGATGAGATGAGATGAGATGTTTTGTTTTTGGGAGGGGGGGATATTTTCCACTTTTTCTTCCAATTTGGTATGCCCAATTCCCAATGTGCACTAAGTCCTCATGGTGGTGTAGTGACTCGCCACAGTCCTGGTGGCGGAGGATGAATCTCAGCTGCTCGGTCACACCTGTTTTAATAACAAGCTCCTCTTCAATTTCTTGAATTGTTTCGGAGTCGTTTGGGGGTTTGGGGGGTTGTGTTGGGTTTAGGGTGTGTGTTGGGTTTAGGGTGTGTGTTGGGTTTGGGGGTTGTGTTGGGTTTAGGGTGTGTGTTGGCTTTGGGGGGTCGTGTTGGGTTTAGGGGGTTGCGTTGGGTTTGGGGGTTGTGTTGGTTTGGGGGTTGTGTTGGTTTGGGGGTTGTGTTGGTTTGGGGGTTGTGTTGGGTTTGGGGGTTGTGTTGGGTTTAGGGAACATTTTGGGGTTGCGTTAGGTTTGGGGGTTGCGTCGGGTTTAGGGGTTGCGTCGGGTTTGGGGGTTGTGTTGGGTTTAGGGGCGTTAGTGTTAGGGTTTAGGGGTCGTGTCTGGGTTTGGGGGTTGTGTCGGGTTTAGGGGTTGTGTTGGGTTTAGGGGTTGTGTTGGGTTTAGGGGTTGTGTTGGGTTTAGGGGGTTGTGTTGGGTTTAGGGGTTGTGTTGGGTTTGGGGGTTGTGTTGGGTTTAGGGGTTGTGTTGGGTTTAGGGGTTGTGTTGGGTTTAGGGGTTGTGTTGGGTTTAGGGGCGTTTGGGTTTGGGGGTTGTGTTGGGTTTAGGGGTTGTGTTGGGTTTAGGGGGTTGTGATGGGTTTAGGGGACGTTTTGGGTTTGGGGGTTGTGTTGGGTTTAGGGGTTGTGTTGGGTTTAGGGGTTGTGATGGGTTTAGGGGACGTTTTGGGTTTGGGGGTTGTGATGGGTTTAGGGACGTTTGGGTTTAGGGGTTGTGTTGGGTTTAGGGATGTGTTGGGTTTAGGGGTTGTGATGGGTTTAGGGGACGTTTTGGGGTTTGGGGGTTGTGTTGGGTTTAGGGGATGTGTTGGGTTTAGGGGGTTGTGTTGGGTTTAGGGGATGTGTTGGGTTTAGGGGGTTGTGTTGGGTTTGGGGGTTGTGTTGGGTTTGGGGGTTGTGATGGGTTTAGGGGACGTTTTGGGTTTGGGGGGTTGCGTTGGGTTTAGGGGTTGTGTTGGGTTTAGGGGGTTGTGTTGGGTTTGGGGGTTGTGATGGGTTTAGGGGTTTGTGTTGGGTTTAGGGGGTTGTGTTGGGTTTGGGGGTTGTGTTGGGTTTAGGGGTTTGTGTTGGGTTTAGGGGGTTGTGTTGGGTTTGGGGGTTGTGTTGGGTTTGGGGGTTGTGATGGGTTTAGGGGACGTTTTGGGTTTGGGGGTTGCGTTGGGTTTGGGGGTCATGTCGGGTTTGGGGGTTGTGTTGGGTTTAGGGGGTTGTGTTGGGTTTGGGGGTTGTGATGGGTTTAGGGGTTTGTGTTGGGTTTAGGGGGTTGTGTTGGGTTTAGGGGTTGTGTTGGGTTTAGGGGTTTGTGTTGGGTTTGGGGGTTGTGTTGGGTTTGGGGGTTGTGATGGGTTTAGGGGTTTGTGTTGGGTTTGGGGGTTGTGATGGGTTTAGGGGTTTGTGTTGGGTTTAGGGGGTTGTGTCGGGTTTGGGGGATGTGTTGGGTTTAGGGGGTTGTGTTGGGTTTGGGGGTTGTGATGGGTTTAGGGGACGTTTTGGGTTTGGGGGTTGCGTTGGGTTTGGGGGTCATGTCGGGTTTGGGGGTTGTGATGGGTTTAGGGGACGTTTTGGGTTTGGGGGTTGCGTTGGGTTTGGGGGTCATGTCGGGTTTGGGGGTTGTGTTTGGTTTAGGGGACGTTTTGGGTTTAGGGGTTGTGTTGGGTTTAGGGGGTTGTGTTGGGTTTAGGGGTTTGTGTTGGGTTTGGGGGTTGTGTTGGGTTTGGGGGTTGTGATGGGTTTAGGGGTTGTGTTGGGTTTGGGGGTTGCGTTGGGTTTAGGGGGTCGCGTCGGGTTTGGGGGATGTGTCGGGTTTGGGAGACGTTTAGGGTGTGTGTTGGGTTTAGGGTATAGGGTAAAATATATAGTTTCTACAGTATAAAAACCATTATGTCTATGGAAAGTCCCCATAAAACATGGAAACACAACACGTGTGTGTGTGTGTGTGTGTGTGTGTGTGTGTGTGTGTGTGTGTGTCAGATTGCTGTCATCAGCTTGAAAACAACAGATGACTTTTAATGCCAACAGTGACCAAAAGATGGCTGAAGAGCTCCACTTGGTTCTCTCTCTCTCTCTCTCTCTCTCTCTCTCTCTCTGTGTGTGTGTGTGTGTGTGTGTGTGTGTGTGTGTGTGTGTGTTCAGCATTGTGAGTGTGTTATCGTCTCAACCCTTCATTTCTAAGTGTTTATATTTAGCATTGTGGCTGATTTATTGGTTTTATTTGACAACTGTAAAAAAACAACAAAAAAAAACAATTATCTATTCATGCCAAATTTTATTTTGCATATTCAGAAAGCAAATGGAGGGAAAGTCACCAAGTCTTGTACAGCTCAGATAAAGAAAACCATTTTTATTACATGTAAAAAAATATTTATTTTGGTCAAAAATGGCATAATTCCTTATTAGTGCTAAAGATAAAATCCTTTGGGTCCTGTGCTTTAGTGTACAACAGAAAGATGATAAAATACATTATAGTAACAGTATATGTACTCAAAGTGCTGGGTGATGATTATAATCTGATTTCCTGTTTGCAGTGTAACTCCGTAAGTTTGAAGAATAAAACCGCTGAGGAGGTTTATCTAGAGATCCTGAAACCAGCAGAGGCCATCACCCTAAGAGTCCAGAACCGACCCGAACACTTCAGGAGGATTAAAGACACACCTGGAGATGGATTCTACATCAGGTAACACGCTCATCCCTGTGCGGAAGAGTCGCTCTGGAATGATTAATGACGTATATTTTCATTCGTTCAGGGCATTATTCGACCATGTTGGTGAGTTGGAGCGCGAGTTGAGTTTTAAGAAGGATGATATACTCTACGTGGACGACACACTGCCCAGGGGAAATTTCGGCTACTGGTTGGCATGGCAACTGGACGAGAATGCACAGAAACTGGTGCACGGACACGTGCCCAGCAAGTGCATGTATGTCTTAATCTGGTATTCATATAGTGATTCTAAGTGGAAAAAATAAAAGTGACGTTATTGTTATATGTATGTGTGTAGGATTGACCAAGACTCGCAGCGGCGATTCAGCGTCACTGACAGTAAAGATGACAGCAGTTCTGGTAAAACTCTCTCAGCCGCGGCACGTCGGTCGTTCTTTCGTCGTAAACTCAAACACAAGCGCAACAGCTCCAAAGATGGCCGCGATGCCCCAGCGTCTGACGCCATCAGCACGGATTCCATGCCGTACATGGAGGGTGAGACAATAAAACACTCTATACGTTCAGCACACACACTTACAAACATGTCAATCCCCACAAACAAAGAGTCCAGTGTTTTATGAGAAGCATTAGCTCCGTTACTAAACCTGCTGAGTTGATTTACTGTTTGATTGTCATTTTAAGACGACGGCACCCTATATGAAACTAAACCTAAAATGACTGATTTGTGATGCAAAAATACGATTATTGGGTAATAGTGTTGTTACAAATCGCATCATTTTCCATAGGTAATCGTTAGGGGTGCACCGATGTATCGTCCAAACATCGGTATCGTCCGATATTCGCCTTGTTCACTGACGTCGGCCTATTGGCAAATACGATGTCATTCACCGATAGCAGTGGCCGATGCTTGTCTGTTTATATGTCTTTGTTATTTGCGGTCGACTTGGAAACAGTTGCCTACCCAGCTGCAGTTTCGGAGAAGATCCAACAGGTGGTGCTATAATACCACCCACGACTCTGGCATGACGTAAGAGGGCAACGGATGCCGTGCGCACGTGTGGTTTGTTTTCAAATTCATTCAAAGATGGTGTGATGCATTTATTTTTATAATGAAGATTTCTTTGTTTCACTGGCACAAAAGGGGGATTAAATAACAGCAAAAACAAAAAGAAAAACAACAAAAAATCAGCATCGGCAGTCGGCCAAATTGTTATTTTAAACATCGGTATCGGCCCAGAATTTCACAATCGGTGCATCCCTAATAATCGTGAGTAATCGCAGATTTTAAAAGTGCTTAAACTCTTGTCAAAATGCAATGTGTAATAAAACAATATAAAGCTTTATTAACATTTTCCAAACAAAGCCTTCCACAGTATAAAGATAGAAATGCTCTAAAATATCACCAATTCAAGTAACATTAAATGTTTCCCAAAGTCTGAATGGGAGTTTTATCTCTTAACCTGTTGATACGCATTAACCCACATGTGCTGGTGACGTCACTCTGCTTACATTTAACATATCATTTATCGTCTATAAATGTAATTAACGTTAACAAATGATACATCTATTCAAAGGTCAAAGGGTTCAACATTGATATCGATCTCTGTTTCACGAGTTTTATTATCTGTTTTATTATGAAAACATGCGATATCAAAGCGGGACTTTTATTATGAAAACATGCGATATCAAAGCGGGACTTTTATTATGAAAACATGCGATATCAAAGCGGGACTTTTATTATGAAAACATGCGATATCAAAACGGGACTTTTATTATGAAAACATGCGATATCAAAGCGGACTTTATTATGAAAACATGCGATATCAAAGCGGACTTTTATTATGAAAACATGCGATATCAAAGCGGGACTTTTATTATGAAAACATGCGATATCAAAGCGGGACTTTTATTATGAAAACATGCGATATCAAAGCGGGACTTTTATTATGAAAACATGCGATATCAAAGCGGGACTTTTATTATGAAAACATGCGATATCAAAGCGGGACTTTTATTATGAAAACATGCGATATCAAAGCGGGACTTTTATTATGAAAACATGCGATATCAAAGCGGGACTTTTATTATGAAAACATGCGAGATCAAAACGGGACTTTTATTATGAAAACATGCGATATCAAAGCGGGACTTTTATTATGAAAACATGCGAGATCATAACGGGACTTTTATTATGAAAACATGCGATATCAAAGCGGGACTTTTATTATGAAAACATGCGATATCAAAGCGGGACTTTTATTACGAAAACATGCGATATCAAAGCGGGACTTTTATTACGAAAACATGCGATATCAAAGCGGGACTTTTATTATTAAAACATGCGATATCAAAGCGGGAATTTTATTATTAAAACATGCGATATCAAAGCGGGACTTTTATTATGAAAACATGCGATATCAAAGCGGGACTTTTATTATGAAAACATGCGATATCAAAGCGGGACTTTTATTATGAAAACATGCGATATCAAAGCGGGACTTTTATTATGAAAACATGCGATATCAAAGCGGGAATTTTATTATGAAAACACGCGATATCAAAGCGGGACTTTTATTATGAAAACATGCGATATCAAAGCGGGACTTTTATTATGAAAACATCGCGATATCAAAGCGGGACTTTTATTATGAAAACATGCGATATCAAAGCGGGACTTTTATTATGAAAACATGCGATATCAAAGCGGGAATTTTATTATGAAAACACGCGATATCAAAGCGGGACTTTTATTATGAAAACATGCGATATCAAAGCGGGACTTTTATTATGAAAACATGCGATATCAAAGCGGGACTTTTATTATGAAAACATGCGATATCAAAGCGGGACTTTTATTATGAAAACATGCGATATCAAAGCGGGACTTTTATTATGAAAACACGCGATATCAAAGCGGGACTTTTATTATGAAAACATGCGATATCAAAGCGGGACTTTTATTATATTATGAAAACATGCGATATCAAAGCGGGACTTTTATTATGAAAACATGCGATATCAAAACGGGACTTTTATTATGAGAACATGCGATATCAAAGCGGGACTTTTATTATGAAAACATGCGATATCAAAGCGGGACTTTTATTATGAAAACACGATCGCCAGATGAATACAGTTCAACACACTTGGGTCAATCGTCCATGACAAGCGTTCATTGACAAACATCCAATCGCACTTTTTGTCCATAAAAGTGATAAATGTGAGAAATATTGATATATTCTCCATTGTTTACATGAGATCTCGCCTTCGTCATCGTTCTTCATCAAACTGCAATCTGAGCGGCATTCATGTTGTAAAACTGTTTATGATCTGATATATTAGAGTCTCATAAACAAAACCAGCCCATCTCCAAAGTCTATTTGTAAAAATGTGGCGTAGTTTTATTCAGAATAGTCGAGCAGTGCCGTCAGATTTAGTGTCGTCTTGAGAGGCGGAGCTTAATTTTACTCTGAACACTTCCAGCGATTTTACAGAGATTAAAGCTGCAGGATCTCATTTATTATTAAATCATCTTCAGATTAGAAACGAAACTTCTTTAGACTCGTGACTTTGGGAACATTGTATTTCTGGGGTGTCTTTGCACTTTTATTATTGTTTTTTAGATTATAAAAACATGTTCAGCACAAAATATTTCCATTACTATAAACTTCAGCTTCTCCAACTTTAATAAATAACAACAGATATTAATTCTGAAACTTGGGAAATAAAGCCCAAAGTGTCTTCGTTCAAAAGAGACTACAACTGTGTCCAAACTCCAAAGGGTCCCGTAAATACAACCGTTTAACCTCAGGTGTGTCATTGTCATGGTTTGTGCTCTAAAAGGGGGCGTGTATCAACAGGTTAAACTCTCACCCTCCACAATATTAATGAGCTGGTACACTGTAATATAATTATACAGTAATATTTAAATATATATATAAAAATAATTTTCAGATAATTAAAATGCATGTATAATATATACATGCATTCTTGTGTCAGAAGAGTTCATCATTGATAAGACTTTAGAATACAATGTATTGATTACTACCATATTATTGATCATAAGTCAATCATTGTCACACAGTTCACAGTAATCCATTACACAAGTGAATTTATCAATCAGAGATTTATTATGAGGGCTTGTTTAAGGACACCTGCGTTATGCTGCGTTCACACCGGACGCGAATAGCGCGTCAGGCGCGAGTGATTTCAATGTTAAGTCAATGCAAAGATGCGTTACGCGCGTAAAAAATTCCTGCGGCGCGAAAGAGGCGTAGAGCGCGGCGCGGTAGACGCGAATACGCCTCATTCGCGCGTCAAGTTGGCGCGAATGGCGCGTCTGGTGCATTCACGCGTCTGCCGCCCGAGTTGAAAAATCTGAACTTTGGCGTCAATTCGTGCCGCGTTAAACAATCAGGAGCCTAGCTGCCTGCTGTCACTCAGGAGGTAAAGTGACGTAAACTCCCGCTCGGAATCTTTCATTATTATTGTAATGTAAAGACAACCAACATTAGTGTCTGGACAGTGTTGAATAATGAAAAAACACAGGACAGGTTAATTACTTTTGGAGGCTGGCTCCATTTATCATCAAAACAAAAATAAATAAATAATTTAATCTGATATACTACCATGGAAAACCTGACATTTTTAAAAAGTCTCAACTTAATAAATGTGCATGTTGTGGACCTGACATCCTGGAACTGGGGCTGACAACCTGGGAAAAAAATACAAAATATAATAATAATGGACTATTTTTAGATAGTTTAGCTCTTTATATGTTTGTGGGTGGCTCTTAAAAGAGCCGTTGTGGGGAAGTCATGAGGAGGACTTCAAACGCTACTCCGTCGGCTGCCATGGTACTGCTCCCTCCGCCGAGAAGTGTGCCATGAAGACATCCCTCACCTGGAGTGCCTCTCTGGAGGAGTTGTTGGCCGCAACCCACCCAGACCTGGCAGTGGCTCCTCTCCAGCATGTCCCGCGCCCTCGCTGGTGGACCCAGGCACGGCGACGACGACCCATACGCCGCTGTTCTGCTCTCCAGAGCAAATACAGAGCGGTGACTCTCTCCACGAATGCTCGATCAACATCAGCCATCTTGTAAAAGATGGCCGTCAACGGGTTTCGCCTCGAGTTTCATCGGATTTCGCCTCCGACGCTGCGTCACGCCGCGTAAATTTCCGCTTCAAACTTTTGTTTTTTACGCGCAGTCAATTTTGCTCTTGACGCTCGAATGGATTCAAAGTGGTCAAGCGTATAACTAGACGCGGTAGGCGCGAATTTGACGCGCTATTCGCGTCCGGTGTGAACGTAGCATTAGACATGCTTATGTCGTGTCTCGGATGTTGCGTCATAAACACATTTTTAGGTCACTGTGTCAAGTTAAATATAGTTTAATACTCAATCTTTAAACACATCTTGAGATCTCTTAGTTCAGATTTGTGCTCCTTCAAGTGTTTTGAACGCAAGAATGTAACACATGTTTGTGTTGTTCTGCTGAAGTGTTTGTTCACTGTATAAACTGTGTGTTGCTCATACAGCTGAAGTTTCACTTACTGCCCCCTGGAGTAAACAGGTGGTACTACAAGCTTGCATTTCTCAGGAATCTTCCTTATTATGGTCCGGGGGCATTACGATTAATGTTTTTAACGCGTTATTTTTAGTCAAATTAATCGCACTGAATTAACGTGTTAAATCGACAGCCCTAATATATTATTCAATGTTATCTGCAATTGTGAACTACATCTCGGACTCCCTAGGTCAATAATTATCAAAGAAAAGTTGAACTTTATTTATATAAGGGTTGCGTTTATCATGTGGGTTTGACCAAGTGTATCCAAAAGCCTATAATTCCTAAAATAAATGTTCAAACTGCTAAAACCTATTTTGGAGATTGGCTGCTTTGTGGCTTTATAACAGTTAAAAAGTAAAAAGAAAATGACCACCATAACAATTACCTGTTTCAGGATCGTTGAACACAACACATCAGTCATATTTAACACCAGTTTGCAAATTCAGCAACTTACAAAGTACATATACAACAGTTCCTTTTGTTCAGTATTGAATAATACTGCACGCCACAGTCTCATTTACTATGTGTGTTCAGACTGTTTAAGTGTGGCCTATCAGCGTGTACAGAAAGTGGAATCGGCCAATCGTAGGCCGGTGTTGATACTGGGACCTCTGGTGGAGCCAATCAAAGACATGCTGCTTAGAGAGGCACCTGGGAAGTACTGCCGCTGTTTACCTGGTGAGATCCGCTCGCATCAACAACAACAACAACAATCAATCAATAATCAGACACTTCAATTTCTTATGATTCATATTTAGCATAAACAAGCAAAATTTGATGTCACTTCTTTTAGACCTAAAAGCCTCTTTCTGTGTTGCTCAGAGGGAATGAAGGCGACCCAGCAGGCGATTGAGCGAGGGGTCAAAGACTGTCTCTTCATCGATTACAAGCGGCGGAGTGGACACTTTGATGTGACCACAGTGGCGTCCGTTAAGGAAATTACAGAGAAGGTGAGAGACGATTCTTCATGGAACGCTTTGTTTTCTTTTAGCTATCTCACTGCTGAAGTGTCTCTCTCTCTCTCTCTCTCTCTCTCTCTCTCAGGATTGCCATTGTCTGCTCGACATCGCACCACACGCCATCGAGCGCTTGCACGTCCTTAACATTTACCCCATCGTTATTTTCATACGATACAAAAATGCCAAGCAGATCAAGTAAGTGACTACTTCTTTGATTTATTCCTGATTTGTTTGGGTATAATTCAGTTATAATGTACATTTTTGAAACAACCCCTCTCACTTGGAACATTACACAAAGAGCCCAAACTAACAGTTCAATTGATTTTGATACTCTTCAACTCTGCGGACCCGCCGGCGGGCCCAAAAGGGGCCGCTATGTCGCCAAAAAAACTTTACGCTTAAAGTGGTACCGTTTGAAAGCTAAGAATAGGAACTTTTCATAGATAACTATGACTTCTGCATTTATATTACATACAAATAACAAAATAAAGCCTGAAAACATTTGCATCGCAAATCAGCGCCACCTAGTGGTCATATGCTAGAAATGCTAATATTAATATAAAAGTATCGTAGCATTTAAATAGACAACTCGCATATCAAATGAAAGCTCTCATTCTCAGGAATGCATCTGTAAAGTGTATTTTGTTGCCCTAATACCACAGTTTGAATGTTTTCCAAAAGTATCACAAAGTGAAAGATGATTTCTGTAAGTCATCAAATACAAACGTCTCTTATGTGCCGATCACTTCTGCTGGAAGCCCGAAATAGCTAAAGACTTAATATCTGCTAAGGCAGTTTTCTATAAAATTAGCCATTTTTACTTCCAACGTTTTATCTTATATGTCCAGAACAATATGTTTTATATATCAGAGCTTAGGGGAGGCTTTCAAATGACACCTAGATTGAGCTTGTAGTCCACTCAGAGGCCGAGATATTAAATGAAATAATGAAGGTGGTGCTTGAACTGAATATTAGACTGAATGTCTATGGACGAGCACATCTGTGAGGGATAAAATGTGTTAGAGCGCCCCCTACAGTTCACATCTGTATATTGTGATGGAATGTTCTAGAGAAAAATTAGTTTTTTTCTATTGCTTGCTGCCACCTAGTGGAATAAAATGAGACCGTTGAAAGGGAGGTGGAGCGAACAGAACCAGAATGACATGCTTACAAAGTTAGGACGACGACAACAACAAACACTGAACTGTGATTGGTCGCTTTACATGTCAATCAGACGGTGTCCTCCTGTCTAAGTGGGCAGTTCTTGGCCAATGTGGACCAGACTTAATGAGGACTTGCAGCTCGATGTGAACCGTGTTTTGTGTATTAATTTGTGTGTTGTGTTTTCTCAGGGAGCAGAAAGACCCCGTGTATCTGCGAGATAAAGTGTCACAGAAACATTCCAAAGAGCAGTTTGAATCAGCGCAGCGGATCGAACAAGACTACAGCAAATACTTTACAGGTCTGTGACACAAACACACGTTTACTTGTTTATTCACATGGCAAGACATGATTGTGATTTGTGTGGATGCTGTTGTGTTGCAGGTGTCGTTCAGGGTGGAAGTCTGTCCAGCATATGCACACAGATAATGGCGGTTGTGGACCAGGAACAGAACAAAGTTCTCTGGATTCCTGACGGAACCACGTGAATAAACTCACGACCACAATAAAACTGTCCACCACTATTAAAGCAACCAGCAGACTCGTACGGTTACACCGTTACACAAACACTCCACAACTGCAGCTCTGAATCTCACTACAACACAACTAGAGCTGGGCGATATAGTGAATATTCATGATATTGACATAATGAAGCAACGTTGTGAATATTGCAATGATTCTTGTGCACTTTTTATTTGGCCATCGAGTTTCTGGATTCGGTACGAAAACGGCTATACGTAAATGTAAGCAAAATCGCATTTTTTACACTCAAATTTAAAAGTTAATTGTTATAACTTTGTAAGCATGTAATTCTGGTTCTGTTCACACCATCTCCCTCCAAAAAGTCTTATTTTATTCCACTAGGTGGCAGTAAGCACTAGAAAAAATTATGTTTTCTCTATCACATTCAATCACAATATACAGATGTGAACTGTAGGGGGCGCTCTAACACATTTTAGGCCTCACAGATGTGCTCGTCCATTGACATTCAGTCTAATGTTCAGTTCAAGCACCACCCTTGTTATTTAACTGAATATCTCGGCCTCTGAGTGGACTACAAGCTCAATCTAAGTGTCATTTGAAAGCTGAGATCCTCCCCTTTAAGTTGATGTTTAACATTTTATCAGCTATAATAACATATTATTCTGATGATTTGTTTAGCATGCTTTTCCTGTAGAACCGCATATTTTGTTTTGGACATCTAAGATATAACATTGGATTATTCACATGATCAAGCTCACAGACAAGAAAACAATGGCTCATATTTTAGAAAACTTCCTAAAGTAAAAGCTAATATTAAGTTTTTAGCTATTTACAGCTTACAGCAGAAGTGATCACCGCATAAATGCGACGTTTGTATTCGATGACTTACTGAAGTCTTATTTCACTTTGCGATTCTTTTGAAAATCGTTTGAACTGCACTATTAGGGCAACAAAATAAACTATAAGGTCACATTCCTGAGAGTAAGAGCTTTCATTTGATATGTGACTTGCCCATTTACACGCTAACGGCTTTTATATTCATATTAAGGTATCTTACCCATTGCCTCTAGGGGGCGCTAATTTGCGTCGCAAATGTATTCTGGCCTTATTTTGATATTTTATGAAACATAAATGCACAAGTGATGGTTAACAATTAAAAGTTCAGATTCTAAGCGTTCAAATGACACCTCAAATGCCTGACAAATGAATCCCGAGTGTTGCTGACACCTTCTAACGTTGTGTTTTTGTCCTGTAGTTT
Source organism: Xyrauchen texanus (assembly GCF_025860055.1). Lineage (NCBI taxonomy): Eukaryota > Metazoa > Chordata > Actinopteri > Cypriniformes > Catostomidae > Xyrauchen > Xyrauchen texanus. The sequence continues at coordinate 39,112,687 of NC_068308.1, read as the reverse complement.
CCAAAATGAATTGCCGAAAATTGTCATTTTGACAATTGATTATGAATTACAGATTTTGGCTTTCATTATCCTTTATTTTTATCTTCAGAAAAAAGTTGTAAAAATGTCAGCTTGGTTAGTTTCTGAAATATGGTTAATTGATCATGGAATAACCGAAAAGTCACAATTTTTAAAGCCATTTCAGAGCAAATGTATAAATATTGCGAGACGTATATCGAATATCACATCAAGGCTGAACTAGTGTCAATAATAAACTATATTACTTTTTTTTTTTTTTTTAGCTATATTGCCCAGCTCTAAACACACACATGATGTGACCTCTCAGGGTGATCAGCTGAACTGTTAGTATGCAGTATGTTAGTATGCAGTATGTTAGTATGCAGTATGTTAGTATGCACTATGTAGTATGCACTATGTAGTATGCACTATGTAGTATGGAGTATGTAAGTATGCACTATGTTAGTATGCACTATGTTAGTATGCACTATGTTAGTATGTAGTATGCAGTATGCAACGTGACCGAAAAAGCAGTGTCTCCCATTCGCTGTTTGATCTGTTTTCTCTGTGGTAACTCTAATTTATGAGGGCTTATATGTAGTTTCTGTTTACAGTGAAGATGTTTATGAAGCAGCTTACTTGAATGTTAAACTTCATGTATCTGATCCAATCAGCACACACTAAACCAAGTCATCAGTGCATCGTAGTTTGACACACACACACTCGATTTACACTCTTCTGACATTACAAATACTGACTCGTAACTGTTTGCTGCGTTAGATGGTCCGTTCACCCCAAAATGACAATTCTGTCATCATAGGCAGAGTTAAAGAACAGCAGGAACATTCTGCCAAACATCTCCTTTTTTGAGTAAATGATGACTTTTTTTTGTGGTGGGGTGGGGGGCTGTGCTTAAGCTTTAATGTAGCAGTTCTTTTATTTTAAGTGTACTTTATTATTTAAAGGATCTGCTGCATGATAACGTCACTATATGCTCTGATTATCTTATTGTCCCGTGTTGCTTTTGAACTCTTAATTTAAGTGATAGTTACTCTTTCTTATTTACCACACCTGTAAAACTCCTTTTCGACAACAAATGTGCCAAAACGTCTTCCCCGCTTTGTCTGTGTTTTGTGCTCCGGTGAGATTTAAAAGGTAGACACGCCCACTTTATTAACCCCTAGAGAGGTTTGGTACTACGCTAGTCTTGTAACACATCTTCACTTCCTGTTCTGACCTTGTCGACCAATGAAACGTGTCGCTTCTGTAACGTGATTTTAAGTCCAAGTTCTTCCTCTCAACAAGGAAAAACGCATAACTGGCAACAATGACGCTAGTGTTGAATTAGAGCAGATAATTACTGAATAATAATAATAGATATATGACACTGTGGTACTGTCGCATTAAAGAACGTTATACGAAAATAAATATGATTTTGTAATTGTTGCATTAATAAAGACTAAATGAAACATGACAGCATATGTTACTGCTTCATTTTGTTTTTGGCTATATGTTCACTCGACTACAAAGTTTGAGAGTTTTCAGTTTAAGGAATGTTCCGGGTTGGGTTCAATCGGCGGCATTTGTTGCATCGTATTGATTACCACAAAAACATTATTTTGATCCCTCAGGTTACAGTGAGACACTTACAATGGAAGTCAATGGGGGCAATTTTTTGGAGGGTTTAAAGACTGAAATGTGACGTTTATAACAGATCATTTTTATTTTTTTATTTTTAATTTTTTTAAGAAAACGAGGATCAAGTTGAAATAATTTGTTGATTTTTAAATGCATGGTTTGGTACCCCAATATTTGTCTGCGCTTTTAACCCCGTACGCAGCAAAGCACGATCTCCGCTCCTCTAAATCAGTTGTTTTAACGAGTCGTTTACGCTCTATGGGTGACGGGACATTCTCTTCTTATGGTGCGTTCACATCATAGAGTAAAAAAAGATGGCCGACGCCCCTTCGCTCTTTTCCATTGGTGAGAACTGAAGCCGCCAGTGTCCCGATATGGCGCTGACATCTTGGGACTTGAGTCTGCGCAGTTGCGATTTCGAGACCAGACCTGCGCAGTAGTGAGCAGGAAGTAAAGCCGCGAAATCAAGGCTCCGCCCTCACTCTCGCTGAATCAATCGCAAGCACACGCCCCTTTTGACGCTGTGAAATAATTAATTATAGAAATTTAGATATTCAATTTAAAGCTCCAATCTCCTCAGTCCTCCGAAGATCCCGAAAAAAAGTCAGTTGGTGCTTCAGTGACTACTTCGCTCAGAGAACCTGTCAATCACAGCTGTCAATCATGATGTCACAGCACCGTTTTTATAGCATCAAATAACTAAAAACAAACTTATTTTGAAAACAAACACTTGAAATTACATCAACGTGATAGAAACGACAGTAAATGACAGAAACTATCTTTGGAAAAAAGATATGTGAAGTGTAATTTAATTGTTTAGTTGGTCTCACGTCCCGTTGAATAACATGGGGAGGCGGGGTTTATGACACATACTAGGACCAGTCACCGGGGGGGCGATCGAGACGTTTTGGCTTCACTTTTGAGGGCTTGTGCGGCACGCTTGGTTCACATACAGCGGTTCATGCGGCGCGATTACATACAAAGTCAACGCAAAGACACGAATAGACGCAAATTTGCGCCGGGCGGAGCAAATGGCGCGACTCTAAAACACAAAATCACTTCATTTGCGTATTTGAGCGAGAAATCCGCATGACGTGTTGTCGCGAAAGCCTATCAGCATTGAGATTGTCCGGATGTCACTGACGCACTGACGTAGTAGCAGAAGAAATCAGGAAAACTGGATGATAAAATGGTCGTAGCGGTGTGTGCGCACCCGGAATTGTACCAAATGACGCCAACGTATCTGGGACTTCCACGACAGAGACAGAGCAGCAATCGTTGCGATATCGGCCATGATTGATGCCGGAAAGATACATTTTCGTAGAAGCCCCGCCTCCTGTCCTTTTCCGGAAGAGAAGGGGGAATACTCGCGGGTTCGTGTTACTCGCGCGAACGCAAGTTTAAAAGAAGTTTAGTTGTGTTTTTGCATGCACAGTGGGTAATTCTGAGCAAATTCACACTCAAACTATATTCAAGAGCAAAATTTGATTTTCGTTTGCTCAAAATGAATTCATCTTTGCAAGAAGATACACTGCTTTACACGACTGAGTTTATGCACGTGCACATTTTTTTTGGTGTGCTCAAAATGTCATCTTACACGTGCCAAATAACTGCGCTCAATTTCATCTTGCGCGTGCTGAACATTTTTGTCCAGAATTGTGGCACATGTTTGACTCCATAAATATTCCTTTAAAGGCGCAGTAACCATTTTTATCCATTTTAGAATTTCCACAAACTGTCAAGCTGAGCCGTTGGACTAACCACGCCCCCTTTTCCCAAAACCCCGCACTCCAAAGACCGATACTGAGCAGGAGCGGTTTTCAAAAACAGCAGCAGCAGAATAGCGCCCTCAACTGACCACTGTTATGAGCAACATGGCATTAAAAGGGCATTATGACATAATTTGCTGCAAAGTGCAAAATGATTGACAGGCAGAAAGCAGCATTGTTCACGGCCGCTGACACATTTTTGTTTGTTGAGTCAGTCTTGAGCTGTCACAAAGACCGATGAGATATCCCACAACACTTATTTCATGAATATCTTTCAGGAAGTAAAATTTTTTGCATACCTTTCCATAAACAGCACCTTTAACTTGTATCAAACCCGGAATATTCCTATCAAAGCGGGATGTATCACACTATTAAATTATGTTTTTTTTCTAGTGTTGTCTTGGAGTTTTTGTGTCCTGCAGGTCATATTGAAAGTGTAACGCAGTTCCTCTGAACAGCCGCCAGGTGGCGCCAGATCCTCTGTTAATGTGAACACCATATAAAAGATTATATAAACTTCAAATAAAAGGTGAAAAAATATTTCTGGATGATGTTGTTTTTCAGCAGATGACAGATGGAAGATTATTTGTTACCAAACAGAAGGAAAAAAAAATCAAAAATCAACCAGCTCATGTTGATCCCAAATATGGATGGGAGTTACAGTGAGACACTTACAATGGAAGTCAATGGAGTCAATCTGTAAACATTTTGTTTACAGACCACAAGACATAAATAATATGTGTGTTAACACGATTTACTGTGATAAAATCACTTACTAACCACATCTGTGTAAAGTTATAGACAATTATACAACTTCGTTGCCATGAAATTATGATTTAATCAACTTTACAGCTCAAATAATACACAAGATATAACAGAAGAATTAATGTAAGTGCTTTTATAAACTTATAAGATCACATGTTTATATCTAAGTGCATTTAATGTGGGATTTGAAAACCTGTAATAATTTATGCCACCTGTCTTAACATCATTTATAAAAAGAGTGTAAGTGGGCATGGTTGGCACATGGAATATAAAATAATTAATACTTCAAAGCTGATCTGAACATTTTGATTATGCAATAAATTATCATAAATTAATCCCAAATACTCAAAGATAAATGTGTTGAGGTAGCTATTATGTTAGTTTACAATAAGCAATTATATCCTATAGGCAGTACTTGTGAAGTAACAAATTACTGTAATTAAGTTACCTTTTCATAAAACCGTAAAGTAAGGGATTACTTTATTATTTTCTCAGTAATTACAGTTACTTCTGATGTAGACTCTTGAACAATTCTATATAAAACAATAGTGAAATATAACGTTTAATGTTAAAATATATATTTTCTAATTGAACGCCGCCCCTTTAAATTCTTTGGCCAGCTCATGAATAATGTATTAGATATTTTACGATATATTTGAAAGATTTAAAAGAACAGTTTCATCCTTGTATTTTTCATCCGGTCGAGGTTGATGCAAAGTAATTAGTAGTAATAAAGTAATGTGATTACTTTTCAGACAGAGTAATTAGTTGGTAATTACTTTTTTTTAGAGTAACTTACCCACCACAGCTTATAGGTTACACTTTGAACACTAACACAACTTTAATTGTGATTTAAATAAATTAAGTAAATATTTTGTCTGTTTTTTTTTACCTCATATTATAAGATTTCATGTGATATTCAAAATCATATGAAAACATTAGTATCCTATTGTGAAAAAACACAATCTTATTTAATTAAACATGGAATATAATGCATTTAAAGACGTATATATGTGCTTGGAAACAGGTGCGCAATAAGGAGCCATGATGTTTATTTTAAACCCATTAACACGCGGTCATAAATGTGATGTACGATGGCTCTGAACTCTCTGCGGGGTCTGGAGATGATCTGCGGGCATCAGGCAGACTGACTCCGCCCTCCGGCACCTGTAAATCCGCCCTGAACGCGCCGCGGAGAAAACGCGCACCGAATGAACGCAACACGTTGCTGAATGAAGAGAGAGAGAGAGAGAGAGAGAGAGGTGATCAGACAGCAGTGTGTCCAACAGAGCGGCAGGAATACGGGTGGAAACGGCGGACACGGTGGTGCGCTACTTTTCCATTTCAGGCGAGATCCGAACAGCGGCCGAGCGCGCTGAGAACAGCGGGAGAAGAGCGCGCACGCCCGGGCACACACACGCAGGGCTGCCCGCCCTCCAAACATGGCTGATCGTCGGCTGTGGGGCGCTGCTGAAACCTCCAGGAAGACGATCCATGCTGCCCGCTGATGATGATGATGAAGATGATGATGGACCTGATGGGAAGCAGCTCTCCACAATAATGACCAACTTCATCGACAAGCATCTAAAAACGGGTCCGTCCTCAGTTCGGAAGATGGACGTGATCATCCCGTACACCCCCGATGTGCCCTGTGACTCGAACGGGCAGCGCATGTGGTGGGCGTTCCTCGCCTCCTCGATGGTCACTTTCTTCGGGGGTCTCTTCATCATTTTGCTGTGGAGAACTTTCAAGTACCTGTGGACGGTGTGCTGCCACTGCAAGAAGAAAAAGAAGGTAAAAATAAACCCCCAGTGGCACCTGTTCTTAATTAGGCACATCCAGTGAAAAGTTTGTACACACTTGCCCGAATAATGTATTATTCCTCTATAGCATCTATATGCATGAAATTAGTTCAGAAGACAAATATAAACTATGTGTATATTTTTGTTAATTGTTTTAACTATTTTAAACGTAACATACAGCATTTGGGGCATACATGGGCGTGCATTCCGGAGGGGATGGGGGAGCCAAGCCCCCTAAATCAAAACAAACAAGTACAACTGCTCCCTTATTTATACCCTGATCTATGGAAACATGGCTAAATGCTTCATGCTGCAATCCCCCCAATGTTCAAGCCTATTATACGCGCTTAGTGGCACAATGTTGATTACTACATAAAGTGTATTGCGACTCATCCCACGCTAAAATTAGGTTAAACTAAGGCACTTATTACGATAGTCAATGGGGCCCATTTTTGGAGGGTTCAAAGGCAGAAAATGTCACGCAAATGTCAATTTTAGTAAAAACACTTACATTATCTGGTTAAAACTCGTGTGTTTTATCGAGTTTTTGTTCAAATCGGCATTTTTTACAGCCGTTTTAGCATTTACGCGTTACGTTGCCATGGTAACGAAGTTGTTAAAATTGGTTATAACTTGCACAGATGCGATTGGTAAGTGATTTTATCACACTAAAATGGTGTTAACACACATATTGTTTACGTCTTGTAGCTCTACTTTTGAAACGGTGTTTTTAACGTATGTGTATCGGCCCCATCGACTTCCATTGTAAGTGCGTCACGGTAACGCAGATTTTAGCGTTTTTTAAAGGGATGAGTCAAATTTTTTTTGGGTGGTAATCAACGTTATGCCACTAATGCTATTGATTAAGATTAGCTTATAGTGAACCCAAACTATTTCTTTAATAAATATTGTAAATGTTATTTATATATATATATATATATATCTTGTTTGACATCGGATAGTGAAGAGGAAAAGCAATCAACATTGGAACTTTTAAAATTATTTTTATTTGTTTGGATTTTTCGGTCACTTTATAATTCTCATTATTTCTATTTGTGTTATTTTAGAGTTTTGGTACCTTTTTTTTATTATTTTAAAATGTGGATAATAGAAATAGAGCTGGAGCAGCTGCCCCCGCGACCCGATTTCGGATAAGCGGTTGAAGATGGATGGATGGTGTGCTGGTGTGTCCAAGCTTTTGACTTGAAGTGTTAAAGAGTTCTTGCGTATTATAGACCGTAGACGTTGACCGATATATCGGTTTTGTCGATTATTTGCTGCCGATAGGTACTTTTGGAACTGTCGAATAACAGCAGAATAGTATTGCAGATAGTTAGTCGAAAATCCTTTATTGTTTTTTGGGATTCCTGGGTGGCATTGGAGGGTAGAGGTCGACCGATAGTGGATTTCACAGATACTGATATCTAAGCTGCTGGGAAAGTCCAAAAATAAAATAAAGATTTGGTGCATAAAGTGGAAGTTTTAACTATAAACAAGCACAGAACATACAAAGGACTTTTATTTTGAAATATTGGAGACTTTGCTCCATTAAAAGGCTCTATATTTCAGTATTTTGTTTCTCCCCAATTTGGACCGCCCAATTCCCAATGCGTAAGTCCTCGTGGTGGCGTAGTGACTCAATCCGGGCGGCGGAGGACGAATCTCAGTTGCCTCCGCGTTTGAGACCATCAATCCGCGCATCTTATCACGTGGCTTGTTGAGCGCGTTACCGTGGAGACGTAGCGCGTGTGAAGGCTTCACGCTATTCTCTGAAGCATCCACGCGCAATTCGCCCCACGCCCCACCGAGAGCGAGAACCACATTATAGCGACCACAAGGAGGTTACCCCATGTGACTCTACCCTCCCTAGCAACCGGGCCAATTTGGTTGCTAAGGAGACCTGGCTGGAGTCACTCAGCACGCCCTGGATTCAAACTCACGACTCTAGCGGCTCGACTCACTGAGCTACCCAGGCTCCCACAGTATTTACCAAATTAAGAATTATTGCCTATATATTTCACCAGATGAGGTTTAATAAGGAATAAGGTTTATTATTATTATTCAAGTCTAGTTTATGCTATAAGCTATATGTTTGCTAGAGTGACGTTAAGCAGCAATGAAATATAATGAAATGAAAATACTTGCATGCACAATTTGTTACCATAATTCTATGAGTGTTGTCTATAGTTGCCAGGGTATTATGTGGTTTACTAAATGTGGTTTTTGCGCTGTTGCTAGGGTGTTCTTGGAGGTTGCTAGGTAGCTGCATATTGGCCCTTCTCAAAAGAGTCTCGTCTTAATAATATTCTGCTCTCTGCTTGTGTCTTGAGTCCCTCCTTCAGTGCAAGTCTATGGGATTTTTTTTTTAGAATAGAATTCCTCTCTTGTGGTGGTTTGAACAGAACGCAGCGAGAGTGAAGTTGGCATGTCTGTTCTAATCGTAGAGATGTTACGAGAACTCTGGCTTCATGTCAAACAGGGAAAAGACGCAAGCAGCGTTCAGGAATAGAGTTTTCACTGCCATTGTGTAACACACACACACACACACACACAGCTGTTGCTTTCATTATAGGCTGTCAAACTTAGTTGCGTTCACTCTGTGAAACGTTGCAGGAAGCTTACAGAGCTGCAAATACACAGCTCTGATTTAACCTGTTGATTTAAAGTTAGCATGCAATCAAACTTGATCGTATTTACTCTCTTAATACATGTTCCTGGACGATTCATCAGTGCATGCTAATTAAGCATTTGTGTTTGTAATCTTTCATCAAAACTTAATTAATTGCTCCGCCTCTGAAACGGCTAATCCCTCTTATTTTTAGCCCCTTAATTGTACTATGTACCTCCCTTTTTTCAAAATCCAATTAATTCATGATAACTAATTATTTTCACCCAGAAATATGCCACATAACGTTTTTTCACATTGTTGTTGTTGTTGTAACAAATTGCGGTTCACTATGGAGAACCGAGCGTGCCATATTAATATACATATATGCTGCCTGGCCAAAAACAAAAGTTGGATAAAAGTTGCTTTCGTCGTGGCATTGTTTCAACAACCTTCTGCAATGCCACAACATTTATTTCCACCCAGAGTTGCATTAATTTTAGGTTGAGATCTTGTACTGATGATGGGGTGTCAAACCACTCCGTAAAGTCTTCTCCAGCACATCCCAAAGACGTTCAATGGGGTTAAGGTCAGGACTCTGTGGTGATGTGTGAAAATGATTACTCATGCTCCCTGAACCACTCTTGAATCTTGGCCATGTCGTCCTGGAATATGCCCGTGCCATCAGGGAAGAAAACATCCATTGATGGGATATCCTGGTCATTCAGTACATTCAGGTAGTCAGCTGACTTCATTTTATTGCTGCATAACATTGCTGAGCCTAGACCTGACCTGACGCGCCCATCGCTTTTGAATAGGGTAAACCTGGACTCATCAGACCACGTGACCTTGCTCCATTCCTCCACAGTCCAATCTTTACGCTCCCTAGCAATCTGAAGTATTTTTTCCAATTAGCCTCACTAACAAGTGTCTTTCTTCTGTCCCAATCCTGTAAGTTCTTGTTGCATTGTGCGTGTGGAAATGCTCTTACTTTCACTATTAAACTCTCATTGCCGATAGTTCTACTGTTGATTTGTTACGATGGGACTTCAAGCGTTTAGTGATCACGACCGCTACACATCGCATCGGTTATATTTCAAAAATAATTGTTGCCAGCTGAAAAATATTAATCACTGCAATAATGATCCAGTCATTGAGGCCCTTAAGTATCCAAATGGCTACTTTATTTTTGGCCTTACTAAAAGCATCAATATATACTGTTTGTCAAAATCTTTCAATAAATAAATTAATCATGAAATGTGTAAAATAACATGTAAAATGCTAATGACGTCAACAAAAGCTAATTAGAGTCTGGAGTTGGCACACCTGGCATCAGATTAATGAAAGGAGATTGGAGGTGTGCGTTAGAGCTACTTTGACTTATAAAAAGCACTCAAACATTTTGAGTTTGCAATTCACAAGAAGTGTCTGCTGACGTGGACCAAGAGATCTCAGAAGATCTACGATTAAGATTTATTGCTTTGCATAAAGCTGGAAAGGGTTATAAAGTTATCTGGAAGAGTTTAGATATTCATCTGTCCACAGTTAGACAAACTGTCTATAAATGGAGATGATTTAGTACTATAGGTGCTCTCTCTAGAAGTGGCCGTTAGATATTCATCTGTCCACAGTTAGACAAACTGTCTATAAATGGAGATGATTTAGTACTATAGGTACTCTCACTAGAAGTGGCCGTTAGATATTCATCTGTCCACAGTGAGACAAACTGTCTATAAATGGAGGTGATTTAGTACTATAGGTACTCTCACTAGAAGTGGCCGTTAGATATTCATCTGTCCACAGTGAGACAAACTGTCTATAAATGGAGGTGATTTAGTACTATAGGTACTCTCAGTAGAAGTGGCCGTTAGATATTCATCTGTCCACAGTGAGACAAACTGTCTATAAATGGAGATGATTTAGTACTATAGGTACTCTCACTAGAAGTGGCCGTTAGATATTCATCTGAGCACAGTGAGACAAACTGTCTATAAATGGAGATGATTTAGTACTATAGGTACTCTCTCTAGAAGTGGCCGTTAGATATTCATCTGTCCACAGTTAGACAAACTGTCTATAAATGGAGATGATTTAGTACTATAGGTACTCTCACTAGAAGTGGCCGTTAGATATTCATCTGTCCACAGTTAGACAAACTGTCTATAAATGGAGGTGATTTAGTACTATAGGTACTCTCACTAGAAGTGGCCGTTAGATATTCATCTGTCCACAGTTAGACAAACTGTCTATAAATGGAGGTGATTTAGTACTATAGGTACTCTCTCTAGAAGTGGCCGTTAGATATTCATCTGTCCACAGTTAGACAAACTGTCTATAAATGGAGATGATTTAGTACTATAGGTACTCTCACTAGAAGTGGCCGTTAGATATTCATCTGTCCACAGTTAGACAAACTGTCTATAAATGGAGGTGATTTAGTACTATAGGTACTCTCTCTAGAAGTGGCCGTTAGATATTCATCTGTCCACAGTTAGACAAACTGTCTATAAATGGAGATGATTTAGTACTACAGGTACTCTCACTAGAAGTGGCCGTTAGATATTCATCTGTCCACAGTTAGACAAACTGTCTATAAATGGAGGTGATTTAGTACTATAGGTACTCTCTCTAGAAGTGGACGTTAGATATTCATCTGTCCACAGTTAGACAAACTGTCTATAAATGGAGATGATTTAGTACTATAGGTACTCTCACTAGAAGTTGCCGTTAGATATTCATCTGTCCACAGTTAGACAAACTGTCTATAAATGGAGGTGATTTAGTACTATAGGTACTCTCTCTAGAAGTGGCCGTTAGATATTCATCTGTCCACAGTTAGACAAACTGTCTATAAATGGAGGTGATTTAGTACTATAGGTACTCTCTCTAGAAGTGGCCGTTAGATATTCATCTGTCCACAGTTAGACAAATTGTCTATAAATGGAGGTGATTTAGTACTATAGGTACTCTCTCTAGAAGTGGCTGTTAGATATTCATCTGTCCACTGTTAGACAAACTGTCTATAAATGGAGATGATTTAGTACTATGGGTACTCTCTCTAGAAGTGGCCGTCCAGCCAAGATGACTTAAAGGACACACCGCAGAATGCTCAATGAGGTTAAAAAGAACACTAGAGTGACAGATAAAGACATGAAGGAATCATTGGAGCTGGTTTACATCTCTGTTCATGAGTCTACTATACAGAAAACATTAAACAGGTATGGTGTTCATGGCAGGACACCATGAAGAAGCCGCTGCTTTCCATGAAAATCCTTGCAGCGTGCTTGAAGTTTGACAGACCACCTTGACACTCCAAACACTACTGCGGAAATGTTTTGTGTACTGATGAAACTATGGTTGAATTGTTTGGGAAGAACAGTAGCACTACATATGGTGTAAAAAGTGCACTGCATACCAACATTGAAGTACGGTGGAGGGAGCATCATGATTTGGAGCTACTTTGCTGCTCTGGGGCCTGGACTGTTTGCCATCAGAGAGAAAAATTAATTCACAACTTCATCAAGATATCCTACAGGTTAATGTCAGGGTGGCTGTGCACCAGCTGAAGCTCAGTTGAAGTTGGGTGATGCAGCAGGACAATGACCCTAAACATCGAAGTAAATCCACTACTTTGGAGTGTCCCAATCAGAGCCCAGACCTTAACCCAATAGTGATGCTGTGAAATGACCTCAAGAGAGACACCAGACATCTTTAGAATATGTCTGAGCTGAAGCAGTTCTGTAAGGAAGAATGATCCCGAATTCCTTCTGAACGTTGTGCAGAGTTAGTCCGCCTCTACCGGAGAGGCTTGATTGATGGGATGTGATCAATAAACACATGAAAGATTATAATTGTTTGTGTGTTGTTATCTTAAACACATTGTGTATTTCTATACTTGTGACTGTGAAGAAGGTGATATTACATTTTATGACCATTCATTTAGAAAACCAGCGAATTCCAACGGATCCATATATATATATATATATATATATATATATATATATATATATATAGGACATTTCATTATTTATTTATTGACATTTTATTTATTTATTGACAGCACACAAGATTCATAGTTCACCCATTTGTTGCTGCAAATGCAAAAAAACTCTCAAAAGAAATTAATTTGTTTATTTTTGGGTGAAATAATGACCTGTACATGTTCTTATTTTCTTAGAGTTAGATTCACTCATTTACTGTATGCTCACACATCCACAGTACTTAATATTTACTGTCATTTGTTGTCGAGGTTTTACCTGTTTTATCATCTTCACTCACTTTCTCTGTTTTCATGCATGAATCTTCCTCATTGAAACTGCCATGTCACTCTCCTATAGTGTGTGTGTGTGTGTGTGTGTGAATCAGATGGTTGTTGCTAAGCAACAGGCGGCATGTTCATTATTGAGCGGGGAAATATCCCCTTATGCAATTGTGCTTTCTGGAGACCACACACACACTCACCTGTCAAGAGTGTGTGATCAGCATGTTAGTCTGTTGTAGTTTCTGCGCTAAACACAAATTTAAGAGCAAAACCAAAATAAACACACTGTGACAGACACTGAAATCAGAAGTGTGATCACCTCTCTAGAGGATTCTGGTAATGCTAAAATGCTCCTGTTCAACAGGCTTCTGGTAGATTTTTCAATGTTAGTTGATCATATTAACATTCATTTGATTTTGTACATTTGACATGATGTGAAGATGATGCGAGTGGTGCGTGCATGCACACAGCTCACCACCATGATGTTGTGGGTGGTTACTGGCTTCTAGTATAAATATGTTGAACAAAAATGTGTGTATATGGGTCATTGACAAATAAGGTTGTCCGATGATAATTTAGGGTTATATTAAAATAGATAACAATCTGGTTTAACCTCCTGAGACCCGAGTGTGACTGCTGTGTGCATTTTCCATTTCCATTTTTGATTTGTAACTGGTAGCACCTAATAAACAAGAGCAAACAATTTTCCTAAAAATGTATGTCCACATATGTTGACTGCGAGACTATATTGTGAAATTGTAATGTTTACAACACTAAGATATAGAAGTGATTATTCATGTGTTTGAGACGTTACATCAGAAATTAGCATAAATAATTCAGATTCAATGTAATGTCCACCATCATCCAATCACGGCCGATCATGTTCAAATAAAATGATCCATTATAAATGTTGAATCTATGTACTGATGATCATTGTCCCATGTGTGTCAAACATGTTGAGTGATCCAAACATCATCTGCACCCTGAAACTGAACTTTTGAACAGATTTTAGGAGTGAACGCACTTAACTGCATAGAGAGCTATAGGATGCTCCCTTGCTCCCTATTGAGTGAATGACTCCAGTGTGCTGTCTGTCTGCACTGGTCTCAGAACAGTTTGAAATGCACCTTATGGTCATCGTAACTCCATTTGAAGCTTCTGAAAGACACATTTACCAGCTTTTTGATTAGCCCATTTATTCTCAATGTGATAATGCATTGCAAATATACAGGAATGCATTTATTAATGTTAATGAATAGAACCGTATTGCACAGAGATAACTAAATAAAATATAACAAAATGTAACACAGTTATGCGTTGCATATAGCGAAGAGAAAATACAATGTCCACGCATTTGGACGCAGGGTCATGGATGCATGGATGGACGGATGGACAGAAGGAAGGACGGATGGACAGAAGGAAGGATGGATGGCTGGATGGATGTAATGGACGGATGTGATGTGATGGAAGTAATGGATGTATGATGTAATGGATGGACGGATGGACAGAAGGAAAGACGGATGGCTGGATGGATGGATGTGATGTGATGGGATGGGATGGATGGAGTGAAGGGATGGATGTAATGGATGTGACGGATGTGATGGGATGGATGTAATGGATGTGACGGATGTGATGTGATGGAAGTAATGGATGTATGATGTAATGGATGGACGGATGGACAGAAGGAAAGACGGATGGCTGGATGGATGGAGTGATGGGATGGATGTAATGGATGAATGTAATGGATGTGATGGATGGATGTATGATGTAATGGATGGATGATGTAATGGATGGATGTAATGGATGGATGTGATGGATGGATGGATGGATGGATGTGATGAATGGATGATGTAATGGATGGATGTGATGGATGGATGATGTAATGGATGGATGGATGATGTGATGGATGGATGATGTAATGGATTAATGGATGGATGGATGTGATGGATGTGATGGATGGATGAAGTAATGGATGGTTATGATGTGATGGATGTATGATATAATGGATGTGTGATGGATGTAATGGATGGATGTGATGGATGGGATGGATGTAATGGATGGATGGATGTAATGGATGTATGATGTAATGGATGGATGTGATGGATGGATGTGATGGATGGATGATGTAATGGATGGATGATGTGATGGATGGATGGATGATGTAATTGATGGATGATGTAATGGATGGATGTGATGGATGGATGATGTAATAGATGGATGTGATGGCTGGATGATTTAATGGATGGATGTGATGGATGGATGATGATGTGATGGATGGATGTAATGGATGTATGATGTAATGGATGGATGTAATGGATGGATGTAATGGATTAATGGATGGATGATGTAATGGATGTATGGATGTAATG
The DNA here is from genome assembly GCF_025860055.1 of Xyrauchen texanus. Lineage (NCBI taxonomy): Eukaryota > Metazoa > Chordata > Actinopteri > Cypriniformes > Catostomidae > Xyrauchen > Xyrauchen texanus. The sequence goes on along the minus strand of NC_068308.1, from coordinate 39,097,481 downwards.
GATGGATGTAATGGATTAATGGATGGATGATGTAATGGATGTAATGGATGGATGGATGGATGGATGTAATTGATGTATGTATGTAATGGATGGATGGATGTAATGGATGTAATGGATGGATGGATGTAATGGATGGATGGATGTAATGGATGGATGTGATGGATGGATGATGTAATGGATGGATGTAATGGATGGATGGATGTAATGGATGGATGGATGGATGTAATGGATTAATGGATGGATGATGTAATGGATGTATGGATGTAATGGATGGATGTAATGGATTAATGGATGGATGATGTAATGGATGTAATGGATGGATGTGACGCATGGATGTAATGGATGTAATGGATGGATGGATGGATGTATGTAATTGATGTATGTATGTAATGGATGGATGGATGGATGTGATGGATGGATGATGTAATGGATGGATGGATGGATGTAATGGATGGATGGATGGATGGATGTGATGGATGGATGATGTAATGGATGGATGATGTAATGGATGTGATGGATGGATGTAATGGATGGATGGATGGATGATGTAATGGATGTGATGGATGGATGGATGGATGTGATGGATGGATGATGTAATGGATGTGATGGATGGATGGATGGATGTGATGGATGGATGATGTAATGGATGGACGTATGCATAATGAAAATGTCACAATAAAAAAAAAACTTAATCTTCATACAAATCGTCTTCATTTTTGTTACATGTAAAACATAATTTATTAGGTTTCATAATAATCACCCATATATACATTGTGTAGAATGATATTGACAGATTATTGTGCACAATAAGACCACGTGCAGTAATTAAGAAACTAAATATGGCCATTTTTGATTTTATGTAATCTTCGGGTAGCGCTAAATCAATCAATAAATAAATATTAAAGTGGACAATGCAACCAGACCATTTGTTTTAACTGTTTTTTGTGTGTGTTTTAGCAATGAATTAAATATTAAAATGTATATATTGCACAAAGTGTTGTTCACTGTATCTGTGTAATCATGCGGTTTAGCAAACACAACAGCGGATCACAGTGAGGACAATCAGACTAGATAAACAGCAGTGCATCAGATAAGATCTGTGTGTTTCTGCAGTCGCTGTGCAGCAGGTCCTCGCTCAGACGTGGCAGCGCTCAAGTGGACAAACAAAAGCCGTCTGTCCACGAGAACACATTAACCACCTCGCTAACACCGTGTGCAGTGTTTGAGTTAGCAATATTAGCCACAACACTATCTGAGACTGTTTTTGGTGTGAAAACGTTGACTAATGTATGTTTTTATTAAGGATATGCACGGTCCTGCATATGATGCATGCATGTTTCATTGCATCTCTCTCTTCTCAACAGTTTCCCCTAACTTTTAACAGTCTTGTCTGAAGATTAAAAGCCACATATCATAAAACCGCTATTATGCATTCTCTGCAAATATGCACATATCTCATTTAAACCGATTTAATAAACAAACCTCACAAACCTTGCGCAAATCCTGCGTTTTCTTCATGTGGGGCGCTCCTGTTTCTTCCTCTTAAGCATGCATTACTCGGTTCCTCTGATTCACGAATGATGCATGACGGACAATTCATGACGTTCCAAGCAGGCGATCGTTGGGCTGGTTTGATATATTTAGCATCCTAAATGGCATCAGTTGACTGTTAACCGTTCACGTGCATTGTACATTGTGAAATAAAAGCATTCGCAATTCCAAACATTAGTAACCGCTACAAGTTATTATACACATCTATATAGGTGGCGCTGTATAACAGAAAAGGAGGAGATAAAATCGTTGCAAGTGAAAGTAGGAATTTTCGTTTCCGATATCGGAATTCTCCGTATCGATGGATTCAGATACCATTGTTGTTTTGACATGCGTCATACAGCGTGTTTAGTTGTTTTCGTGGATCCGTGTGAACGGGTAACGTTTTGACAACGTTTTGACAACTTTTCAAAAACGTTTCCATTTTTAGTACATCGTTGTCGTGGAAACACTCCTTCATTATTTTAAAATAGATGTTTATTCGGTGCCTTTAATAAATTGAATCTACTTGCCTGCAATTTGGATAAAAATATTTTGGATTACATTTTTATTTATTTATTTTTTACTTTTTGAGCCATTTCAGAGCAAATGCACAATTTTACAGATATATATCGAATATCATCAATAGGCTGAAAAATATTGAGATGCAATTTTTTTTAGCTATATCGCTCCGGCCTAGTGCGGCGTAACAGAGCATCTCTGATGTGAGATATTGCGTAAATATAATACAATTACTATTTAATATTTTTTTAATTATTATTATTATTATTAGTAGTAGTAATATTACAGTTATTATACTACATAACTATAAAGTAGTGATACATTTCTGTCATACTTTTATTTTTTAAATTGAGCTTTTATTTTGAAGCCCTTTTGACCGTAGCTTCTCCCATAAAAAGCTGCTATTTAATTAATTAAAATTGTAGTCCGTATGTGCCTCGTGAATTGGCGCTGTCATTTGTTGTCAATACAAAGTGAATTGGCGCTGTGTTCGCTGTCATTGGCGTGCAATACTCATGATAGTGTTTTCCATGTATGAGTCGAGGATCTTTAAAATGTACGAGCATGACATCGTCTCCACACATTCACTTTGAGGTGTGCAGCACATGCAAACTATATATATATATTTATCTCATGAATGGTTTAATAATCGCACTAGGACATAACGTGATTAATTAGTGCGCTTAATGTTTACGTAATGGCATTTGCACTTCAGATGTTATCAGTTTTTGGTATTTGAACGTTATTACAAATGCTATTACAAGTACATGAGCGTTGCATCGGGACGTCCCGTAGTCGTTTGCGAGAAAATGTGATTGCTAATGTGCACATGCCGTGTGAAAATGTAATTATATGTGATTGTTGTTTTTCTCTGTAGCTTTAGTTTTTAGGTTGTTCGAGCAGATGTGATATTAGTGGTGTTTATTTGTGCGTGTTTTTAGCATGTTATTGTTTTGGGGAGGATGCGGTCTGTCTGCACATTGTCTGGCATGCAGATAAAAGCTCTCTCTCTCTCTCTCTCTCTCTCTCTCTCTCTACTCAATCGCATAAACAGTCCCATTAGTGGAACACTATTAAGAAGGAGGTCAACGACAAATCTACTTTCACAATCCCTCCCTTCCGCCTTTCCTCCCTCTCTCTGTCTTTCCCTATTTTCCCTTGTTCTTTTCTCTGAATGAAGCTACAGCTCTTAATAGATTATGTATGGCACAGCTGTGTGTGTATTTATCATATAAATGGGGTTTATGTATTTTGTTAGTCGTAAAAACAGTGTGGACAGAATAAAATGAGTGGATCTTGTAAACACAGGATGTATGTTTTGAGCATTAAAGGTTTGTGACTGATTGCGACTGTTTTTATGCATCTTTGATATGCAGAACTGCAGCACGTGTGCATCAGGGTTTTATAGTTTAGAAAATTTACATTTGTTGTTTTTATTTAATTTCTTTTTTTATTGTAGTGCACATTTTGTAGTTTCTGTTTTCTTCTGTTGCGAACTCATTTATATTTCTGTTGATTATGTGTGCGTGCATGTGTGTGCATGTGTGTGTGTGTGTGTGTGAGCGTGTGTGGGGCGGTAGTGTAGCAGTTAGCACGCTGTGCTATGAACCTGGCGACCTGAGTTCGATTTGCGTGCGTGCGTGCGGGCGTGCGTGCGTGTGCGTGTGTGTGTGCATGTGTGGAGCGGTAGTGTAGCGGTTAGCGCGCTGCGCTACGGACCTGGCGACCTGAGTTCGATTCCCGCTTATGGCCAACATCAGTGACGATTATCTGAACTGGTCCCGGGCCTCCCCTAGGTCGACTCAGCCTAAAATGAGTACCTGGTGCGGTGTGTAAAACATCGCCACTGGGGAGACAAAGGCGGTTGGGCGTGGTGCTGGCCACCCACCCCCTCGTGTACCGTTCCAGCCTTCATAGGTGCTCGCTAACAGCACTTGCCCCTACAGTCTGTTAAGGCTAAATGGGGGATCTTTGTATCTTTGTGTGTGTGTGATAGTTGCTTTTTGGAGCTATCTGTTTTTGGCAAAAATGAATGCCGATAGTAAAGCAGGTGGTATGTACGATTCAGAAACCCTTGTTTTTAGTGACCCCTGTGGCCGTTAAGTGAACTGCAGCAGCTGCTCGTGCACGTGCTCGTGCACACACTCCATAGGGGACACGAGCGAGCATCGGCCCAAACAATGACGTAACGTACAAAGAGACTGAACGTGATTCACCGACATCATGCTGACAGATGAGGTAGCATAATTAAAACAACACACATACGATTGTATTACGACAAACCTTGAGACTGTATATTATATTTGACACTCCAGTGCTGGAACAGGGTTGAAACACGTCTGACTATACGAGACTGTAGTTTGGAGCCATCGCTTTTCTTTGTATGATACATAGGCTATTGTATAAATGCAGTCAATGTTGGCATTAGCTAGCTAGTTAGCTAGCTTTATCAATAGCGGTTAGCTAAATCTGGTGCATGATGACAGTAGCAGTTTATGAAAATGACTGTATGTTATAAATATGTTGACACCATTCAGTATTATAAACTGTCATTTTGATATATCGATGCGCTATTGTTTTATAATAATGTAATGTATATATTTTCGGTTTAACCAAGTTACGTGACGCTAATGAATGGAGCTTTTTGCATTATCTTGAACAGTGTCTAGCATTCAATTAATGTGTTATTGTAGTTTAGCTAAAATGACATCGATCAATCCTTATGGCACTATATGTCACATGCTTTGCAGTTATGTAAGTTTACCCGTCCAATAAGAAGAACGCCAATTGATCCCCAAAACCAAATGAAGGTCCCTCCAGGAATCAAATGCCCTGCCGATGTTCACTCTAGTCATCGCTCGACCACGATCATGTTCACGCTTAGCCAGACGGGATTCAGTAGGTGAATGTTTTTTGGTTTACTCAAGAGTTTGTGTAGGAGTCGGTGTTGTGCTGGTGTTGCAGTTTGTTGACTCTGTTGAATGGCGGAAAGAAGCTATTAAGCTGCGTTCACACTGCCAGCTACTTTGTCGCTGCATGTCGCCAGTGGCTTTCAGTTAGGTCGCTAGTGGTGCGTATGGAAAGTCTAAACAGCACTGTTTATTTACAATGAATATTATTATTACAATATTAGGATCACGTGAGCTCTACCATCTCTCGTATTGGATGTCGCTCTTCATTTGCATAAAGTTAAAAATTTCTCAACTTTGTCGAGTCGCTGGACACGCCCACATCCGGTCGCCATCGCTCGTGTCACCGGAGATGAGGTCGTTTTGTCCCTGCATGTCGCTAGCATTGTGAACGCAGCTTTACTCTCTGAGGCTCTCGGGAGCGTGCTCAGACGTCACATCCTTTGGATTTTCCCGGCAAAAGCGACCCGCTTAATTCACATGAAAATCAGTCGACAGGCTTTAATAGGCAACCTAGGAAGTCCGGGAAGGGCTCATTTTTTAAGTTGCATTACAAGCCGTTCACACATTGGCAAAAAAGGCGAATATTACATGAAAATTGTTACATATTGCAACTTTTACTTTTTTTTTTAAATTAAATCGAAGACATGCAAATAAAAATACATAGTGTCTCCAACTTCATATAATGTGAATAATAATATAAATAGGCTGTAAAAAGCCTAATTTGGTAAATATGAAATATAGAGCATTGTGACGGAGCCAAATCTCCGTCATTTCAAAATAAGAGTCTCCGGTGTGTTTCAG